>NW_026117885.1:0-42690 GCF_001640805.2 Lates calcarifer
AGACATCAAAAATTGTGGTGTCAACTTTGTCAAAGAATTCACTCAAAACCTGTCCAAATCCACTTCAAATGACATAAACATGCCCTGAAAGTGAGTAGTTTTTAGGTGAAAAATCTAGACCTGAAATTTTGACCTTTTTTCACTCCAAACCATGACCCGCTGTCGCAGACATCAAAAATTGTGGTGTCAACTTTGTCAAAGAATTCACTCAAAACCTGTCCAAATCCACTTCAAATGACATAAAACATGCCCCTGAGTAGTTTTTAGGTGAAAAATCTAGACCTGAAATTTTGACCTTTTTTCACTCCAAACATGACCCGCCGCCTGTCGCAGACATCAAAAATTGTGGTGTCAACTTTGTCAAAGAATTCACTCAAAACCTGTCCAAATCCACTTCAAATGACATAAAACATGCCCCTGAGTAGTTTTTAGGTGAAAAATCTAGACCTGAAATTTTGACCTTTTTTCACTCCAAACGATGACCCGCCGCCTGTCGCAGACATCAAAAATTGTGGTGTCAACTTTGTCAAAGAATTCACTCAAAACCTGTCCAAATCCACTTCAAATGACATAAAACATGCCCCTGAGCTAGATTTTTAATACTGGTGATTTGATAAATCTAGACTTGAAATTTTGACCCTTTTTTCACTCCAAACCATGACCCGCCGCCTGTCGCAGACATCAAAAATTGTGGTGTCAACTTTGTCAAAGAATTGACTCAAAACCTGTCCAAATCCACTTCAAATGACATAAAAACATGCCCCTGAGTGATTTTTAGGTGATAAATCTAGACTTGAAATTTTGACCTTTTTTCACTCCAAACCATGACCCGCCGCCTGTCGCAGACATCAAAAATTGTGGTGTCAACTTTGTCAAAGAATTGACTCAAAACCTGTCAAATCCACTTCAAATGACATAAAACATGCCCCTGAGTGATTTTTAGGTGATAAAATCTAGACTTGAAATTTTGACCTTTTTTTCACTCCAAACATGACCCGCCGCCTGTCGCAGACATCAAAAAATTGTGGTGTCAACTTTGTCAAAGAATTGACTCAAAACCTGTCCAAATCCACTTCAAATGACATAAAACATGCCCCTGAGTGATTTTTAGGTGATAAATCTAGACCTTGAAATTTTGACCTTTTTTCACTCCAAATACCATGACCCGCCGCCTGTCGCAGACATCAAAAATTGTGGTGTCAACTTTGTCAAAGAATTGACTCAAAACCTGTCCAAATCCACTTCAAATGACATAAAACATGCCCTGCTAGTTTTACATACCCTGAGTGATTTTAGGTGATAAATCTAGACTTGAAATTTTGACCTTTTTTCACTCCAAACCATGACCCGCCGCCTGTCGCAGACATCAAAATTGTGGTGTCAACTTTGTCAAAGAATTGACTCAAAACCTGTCCAAATCCACTTCAAATGACATAAAACATGCCCCTGAGTGATTTTTAGGTGATAAATCTAGACTTGAAATTTTGACCTTTTTTCACTCCAAACCATGACCCGCCGCCTGTCGCAGACATCAAAAATTGTGGTGTCAACTTTGTCAAAGAATTGACTCAAAACCTGTCCAAATCCACTTCAAATGACATAAAACATGCCCCTGGCTAAGTTTTACATACCCCTGAGTGATTTTTAGGTGATAAATCTAGACTTGAAATTTTGACCTTTTTTCACTCCAAACCATGACCCGCCGCCTGTCGCAGACATCAAAAATTGTGGTGTCAACTTTGTCAAAGAATTGACTCAAAACCTGTCCAAATCCACTTCAAATGACATAAAACATGCCCCTGAGTGATTTTTAGGTGATAAATCTAGACTTGAAATTTTGACCTTTTTTCACTCCAAACCATGACCCGCCGCCTGTCGCAGACATCAAAAATTGTGGTGTCAACTTTGTCAAAGAATTGACTCAAAACCTGTCCAAATCCACTTCAAATGACATAAAACATGCCCGCTAGTTTTACTCCTGAGTGAGTTTTTAGGTGATAAATCTAGACTTGAAATTTTGACCTTTTTTCACTCCAAACCATGACCCGCCGCCTGTCGCAGACATCAAAAATTGTGGTGTCAACTTTGTCAAAGAATTGACTCAAAACCTGTCCAAATCCACTTCAAATGACATAAAACATGCCCCTGGAGTATGAGTTTTTAGGTGATAAAATCTAGACTTGAAATTTTGACCTTTTTTCACTCCAAACCATGACCCGCCGCCTGTCGCAGACATCAAAAATTGTGGTGTCAACTTTGTCAAAGAATTGACTCAAAACCTGTCCAAATCCACTTCAAATGACATAAAACATGCCCCTGAGTAGATTTTTAGGTGATAAATCTAGACTTGAAATTTTGACCTTTTTTCACTCCAAACCATGACCCGCCGCCTGTCGCAGACATCAAAAATTGTGGTGTCAACTTTGTCAAAGAATTGACTCAAAACCTGTCCAAATCCACTTCAAATGACATAAAACATGCCCCTGAGTGATTTTTAGGTGATAAATCTAGACTTGAAATTTTGACCTTTTTTCACTCCAAACCATGACCCGCCGCCTGTCGCAGACATCAAAAATTGTGGTGTCAACTTTGTCAAAGAATTGACTCAAAACCTGTCCAAATCCACTTCAAATGACATAAAACATGCCCCTGCTAGTTATATGAGTATTTTTAGGTGATAAATCTAGACTTGAAATTTTGACCTTTTTTCACTCCAAACCATGACCCGCCGCCTGTCGCAGACATCAAAAATTGTGGTGTCAACTTTGTCAAAGAATTGACTCAAAACCTGTCCAAATCCACTTCAAATGACATAAAACATGCCCCCTGAGTAGATTTTTAGGTGATAAATCTAGACTTGAAATTTTGACCTTTTTTCACTCCAAACCATGACCCGCCGCCTGTCGCAGACATCAAAAATTGTGGTGTCAACTTTGTCAAAGAATTGACTCAAAACCTGTCCAAATCCACTTCAAATGACATAAAACATGCCCGCTGAGTGAGTTTTTAGGTGATAAATCTAGACTTGAAATTTTGACCTTTTTTCACTCCAAACCATGACCCGCCGCCTGTCGCAGACATCAAAAATTGTGGTGTCAACTTTGTCAAAGAATTGACTCAAAACCTGTCCAAATCCACTTCAAATGACATAAAACATGCCCCTGAGTGATTTTTAGGTGATAAATCTAGACTTGAAATTTTGACCTTTTTTCACTCCAAACCATGACCCGCCGCCTGTCGCAGACATCAAAAATTGTGGTGTCAACTTTGTCAAAGAATTGACTCAAAACCTGTCCAAATCCACTTCAAATGACATAAAACATGCCCTGCTAAGTTACATACTGAGTGATTTTTAGGTGATAAATCTAGACTTGAAATTTTGACCTTTTTTCACTCCAAACCATGACCCGCCGCCTGTCGCAGACATCAAAAATTGTGGTGTCAACTTTGTCAAAGAATTGACTCAAAACCTGTCCAAATCCACTTCAAATGACATAAAACATGCCCCTGAGTGATTTTTAGGTGATAAATCTAGACTTGAAATTTTGACCTTTTTTCACTCCAAACCATGACCCGCCGCCTGTCGCAGACATCAAAAATTGTGGTGTCAACTTTGTCAAAGAATTGACTCAAAACCTGTCCAAATCCACTTCAAATGACATAAAACATGCCCCTGAGTGAGTTTTTAGGTGATAAATCTAGACTTGAAATTTTGACCTTTTTTCACTCCAAACCATGACCCGCCGCCTGTCGCAGACATCAAAAATTGTGGTGTCAACTTTGTCAAAGAATTGACTCAAAACCTGTCCAAATCCACTTCAAATGACATAAAACATGCCCCTGGCTAAGTTTTACATACCCCTGAGTGATTTTTAGGTGATAAATCTAGACTTGAAATTTTGACCTTTTTTCACTCCAAACCATGACCCGCCGCCTGTCGCAGACATCAAAAATTGTGGTGTCAACTTTGTCAAAGAATTGACTCAAAACCTGTCCAAATCCACTTCAAATGACATAAAACATGCCCCTGAGTGATTTTTAGGTGATAAATCTAGACTTGAAATTTTGACCTTTTTTCACTCCAAACCATGACCCGCCGCCTGTCGCAGACATCAAAAATTGTGGTGTCAACTTTGTCAAAGAATTGACTCAAAACCTGTCCAAATCCACTTCAAATGACATAAAACATGCCCCTGCTAGTTTATACCTGAGTGATTTTTAGGTGATAAATCTAGACTTGAAATTTTGACCTTTTTTCACTCCAAACCATGACCCGCCGCCTGTCGCAGACATCAAAAATTGTGGTGTCAACTTTGTCAAAGAATTGACTCAAAACCTGTCCAAATCCACTTCAAATGACATAAAACATGCCCCTGAGTAGATTTTTTAGGTGATAAATCTAGACTTGAAATTTTGACCTTTTTTCACTCCAAACCATGACCCGCCGCCTGTCGCAGACATCAAAAATTGTGGTGTCAACTTTGTCAAAGAATTGACTCAAAACCTGTCCAAATCCACTTCAAATGACATAAAACATGCCCCTGAGTAGATTTTTAGGTGATAAATCTAGACTTGAAATTTTGACCTTTTTTCACTCCAAACCATGACCCGCCGCCTGTCGCAGACATCAAAAATTGTGGTGTCAACTTTGTCAAAGAATTGACTCAAAACCTGTCCAAATCCACTTCAAATGACATAAAACATGCCCCTGGAGTAGATTTTTAGGTGATAAATCTAGACTTGAAATTTTGACCTTTTTTCACTCCAAACCATGACCCGCCGCCTGTCGCAGACATCAAAAATTGTGGTGTCAACTTTGTCAAAGAATTGACTCAAAACCTGTCCAAATCCACTTCAAATGACATAAAACATGCCCTGCTAGTAACCTGAGTGATTTTTAGGTGATAAATCTAGACTTGAAATTTTGACCTTTTTTCACTCCAAACCATGACCCGCCGCCTGTCGCAGACATCAAAAATTGTGGTGTCAACTTTGTCAAAGAATTGACTCAAAACCTGTCCAAATCCACTTCAAATGACATAAAACATGCCCCTGCTAAGTTTACATACCCTGAGTGATTTTTAGGTGATAAATCTAGACTTGAAATTTTGACCTTTTTTCACTCCAAACCATGACCCGCCGCCTGTCGCAGACATCAAAAATTGTGGTGTCAACTTTGTCAAAGAATTGACTCAAAACCTGTCCAAATCCACTTCAAATGACATAAAACATGCCCCTGAGTAGATTTTTAGGTGATAAATCTAGACTTGAAATTTTGACCTTTTTTCACTCCAAACCATGACCCGCCGCCTGTCGCAGACATCAAAAATTGTGGTGTCAACTTTGTCAAAGAATTGACTCAAAACCTGTCCAAATCCACTTCAAATGACATAAAACATGCCCCTGAAGTTACTGAGTTTTTTAGGTGATAAATCTAGACTTGAAATTTTGACCTTTTTTCACTCCAAACCATGACCCGCCGCCTGTCGCAGACATCAAAAATTGTGGTGTCAACTTTGTCAAAGAATTGACTCAAAACCTGTCCAAATCCACTTCAAATGACATAAAACATGCCCCTGAGTGAGTTTTTAGGTGATAAATCTAGACTTGAAATTTTGACCTTTTTTCACTCCAAACCATGACCCGCCGCCTGTCGCAGACATCAAAAATTGTGGTGTCAACTTTGTCAAAGAATTGACTCAAAACCTGTCCAAATCCACTTCAAATGACATAAAACATGCCCCTGCTAGTTTACATACCCTGAGTGATTTTTAGGTGATAAATCTAGACTTGAAATTTTGACCTTTTTTCACTCCAAACCATGACCCGCCGCCTGTCGCAGACATCAAAAATTGTGGTGTCAACTTTGTCAAAGAATTGACTCAAAACCTGTCCAAATCCACTTCAAATGACATAAAACATGCCCCTGAGTGATTTTTAGGTGATAAATCTAGACTTGAAATTTTGACCTTTTTTCACTCCAAACCATGACCCGCCGCCTGTCGCAGACATCAAAAATTGTGGTGTCAACTTTGTCAAAGAATTGACTCAAAACCTGTCCAAATCCACTTCAAATGACATAAAACATGCCCCTGAGTGAGTTTTTAGGTGATAAAATCTAGACTTGAAATTTTGACCTTTTTTCACTCCAAACCATGACCCGCCGCCTGTCGCAGACATCAAAAATTGTGGTGTCAACTTTGTCAAAGAATTGACTCAAAACCTGTCCAAATCCACTTCAAATGACATAAAACATGCCCCTGCTAGTTTTACATACCCTGAGTAGTTTTTAGGTGATAAATCTAGACCTTGAAATTTTGACCTTTTTTCACTCCAAACCATGACCCGCCGCCTGTCGCAGACATCAAAAATTGTGGTGTCAACTTTGTCAAAGAATTGACTCAAAACCTGTCCAAATCCACTTCAAATGACATAAAACATGCCCCTGGCTAAGTTTACATACCCTGAGTGATTTTTAGGTGATAAAATCTAGACTTGAAATTTTGACCTTTTTTCACTCCAAACCATGACCCGCCGCCTGTCGCAGACATCAAAAATTGTGGTGTCAACTTTGTCAAAGAATTGACTCAAAACCTGTCCAAATCCACTTCAAATGACATAAAACATGCCCCTGAGTAGATTTTTAGGTGATAAATCTAGACCTTGAAATTTTGACCTTTTTTCACTCCAAACCATGACCCGCCGCCTGTCGCAGACATCAAAAATTGTGGTGTCAACTTTGTCAAAGAATTGACTCAAAACCTGTCCAAATCCACTTCAAATGACATAAAACATGCCCCTGGCTAAGTTTTACATACCCCTGAGTGATTTTTAGGTGATAAATCTAGACTTGAAATTTTGACCTTTTTTCACTCCAAACCATGACCCGCCGCCTGTCGCAGACATCAAAAATTGTGGTGTCAACTTTGTCAAAGAATTGACTCAAAACCTGTCCAAATCCACTTCAAATGACATAAAACATGCCCCTGAGTGATTTTTAGGTGATAAATCTAGACTTGAAATTTTGACCTTTTTTCACTCCAAACCATGACCCGCCGCCTGTCGCAGACATCAAAAATTGTGGTGTCAACTTTGTCAAAGAATTGACTCAAAACCTGTCCAAATCCACTTCAAATGACATAAAACATGCCCCTGAGTGAGTTTTTAGGTGATAAATCTAGACTTGAAATTTTGACCTTTTTTCACTCCAAACCATGACCCGCCGCCTGTCGCAGACATCAAAAATTGTGGTGTCAACTTTGTCAAAGAATTGACTCAAAACCTGTCCAAATCCACTTCAAATGACATAAAACATGCCCCTGGCTAAGTTTTACATACCCTGAGTGATTTTTAGGTGATAAATCTAGACTTGAAATTTTGACCTTTTTTCACTCCAAACCATGACCCGCCGCCTGTCGCAGACATCAAAAATTGTGGTGTCAACTTTGTCAAAGAATTGACTCAAAACCTGTCCAAATCCACTTCAAATGACATAAAACATGCCCCTGTAGTTACAGTGATTTTTAGGTGATAAATCTAGACTTGAAATTTTGACCTTTTTTCACTCCAAACCATGACCCGCCGCCTGTCGCAGACATCAAAAATTGTGGTGTCAACTTTGTCAAAGAATTGACTCAAAACCTGTCCAAATCCACTTCAAATGACATAAAACATGCCCCTGAGTGAGTTTTTAGGTGATAAATCTAGACTTGAAATTTTGACCTTTTTTCACTCCAAACCATGACCCGCCGCCTGTCGCAGACATCAAAAATTGTGGTGTCAACTTTGTCAAAGAATTGACTCAAAACCTGTCCAAATCCACTTCAAATGACATAAAACATGCCCGCTCCCTGAGTGATTTTTAGGTGATAAATCTAGACTTGAAATTTTGACCTTTTTTCACTCCAAACCATGACCCGCCGCCTGTCGCAGACATCAAAAATTGTGGTGTCAACTTTGTCAAAGAATTGACTCAAAACCTGTCCAAATCCACTTCAAATGACATAAAACATGCCCCTGGCTAAGTTTACATACCCTGAGTGATTTTTAGGTGATAAATCTAGACTTGAAATTTTGACCTTTTTTCACTCCAAACCATGACCCGCCGCCTGTCGCAGACATCAAAAATTGTGGTGTCAACTTTGTCAAAGAATTGACTCAAAACCTGTCCAAATCCACTTCAAATGACATAAAACATGCCCCTGAGTGAGTTTTTAGGTGATAAATCTAGACTTGAAATTTTGACCTTTTTTCACTCCAAACCATGACCCGCCGCCTGTCGCAGACATCAAAAATTGTGGTGTCAACTTTGTCAAAGAATTCACTCAAAACCTGTCCAAATCCACTTCAAATGACATAAAACATGCCCCTGACTAAGTTTTAGTGAGTAGTTTTAGGTGAAAATCTAGACCTGAAATTTTGACCTTTTTTCACTCCAAACGATGACCCGCCGCCTGTCGCAGACATCAAAAATTGTGGTGTCAACTTTGTCAAAGAATTCACTCAAAACCTGTCCAAATCCACTTCAAATGACATAAAACATGCCCCTGACTAAGTTTTTGAGTAGTTTTTAGGTGAAAAATCTAGACCTGAAATTTTGACCTTTTTTCACTCCAAACCATGACCCGCCTGTCGCAGACATCAAAAATTGTGGTGTCAACTTTGTCAAAGAATTCACTCAAAACCTGTCCAAATCCACTTCAAATGACATAAAACATGCCCCTGAGTAGTTTTTAGGTGAAAAATCTAGACTTGAAATTTTGACCTTTTTTCACTCCAAACCATGACCCGCCGCCTGTCGCAGACATCAAAAATTGTGGTGTCAACTTTGTCAAAGAATTGACTCAAAACCTGTCCAAATCCACTTCAAATGACATAAAACATGCCCCTGCTAGTTTACATACTGAGTGATTTTTAGGTGATAAATCTAGACTTGAAATTTTGACCTTTTTTCACTCCAAACCATGACCCGCCGCCTGTCGCAGACATCAAAAATTGTGGTGTCAACTTTGTCAAAGAATTGACTCAAAACCTGTCCAAATCCACTTCAAATGACATAAAACATGCCCCTGAGTAGATTTTTAGGTGATAAATCTAGACTTGAAATTTTGACCTTTTTTCACTCCAAACCATGACCCGCCGCCTGTCGCAGACATCAAAAATTGTGGTGTCAACTTTGTCAAAGAATTGACTCAAAACCTGTCCAAATCCACTTCAAATGACATAAAACATGCCCCTGGCTAAGTTTTACATACCCTGAGTGATTTTTAGGTGATAAATCTAGACTTGAAATTTTGACCTTTTTTCACTCCAAACCATGACCCGCCGCCTGTCGCAGACATCAAAAATTGTGGTGTCAACTTTGTCAAAGAATTGACTCAAAACCTGTCCAAATCCACTTCAAATGACATAAAACATGCCCCTGAGTATAGTGATTTTTAGGTGATAAATCTAGACTTGAAATTTTGACCTTTTTTCACTCCAAACCATGACCCGCCGCCTGTCGCAGACATCAAAAATTGTGGTGTCAACTTTGTCAAAGAATTGACTCAAAACCTGTCCAAATCCACTTCAAATGACATAAAACATGCCCCTGAGTGATTTTTAGGTGATAAATCTAGACTTGAAATTTTGACCTTTTTTCACTCCAAACCATGACCCGCCGCCTGTCGCAGACATCAAAAATTGTGGTGTCAACTTTGTCAAAGAATTGACTCAAAACCTGTCCAAATCCACTTCAAATGACATAAAACATGCCCCTGAGTGATTTTTAGGTGATAAATCTAGACTTGAAATTTTGACCTTTTTTCACTCCAAACCATGACCCGCCGCCTGTCGCAGACATCAAAAATTGTGGTGTCAACTTTGTCAAAGAATTGACTCAAAACCTGTCCAAATCCACTTCAAATGACATAAAACATGCCCCTGCTAAGTTTACATACCCTGAGTGATTTTTAGGTGATAAATCTAGACTTGAAATTTTGACCTTTTTTCACTCCAAACCATGACCCGCCGCCTGTCGCAGACATCAAAAATTGTGGTGTCAACTTTGTCAAAGAATTGACTCAAAACCTGTCCAAATCCACTTCAAATGACATAAAACATGCCCCTGGCTAAGTTTTACATACCCCTGAGTGATTTTTAGGTGATAAATCTAGACTTGAAATTTTGACCTTTTTTCACTCCAAACCATGACCCGCCGCCTGTCGCAGACATCAAAAATTGTGGTGTCAACTTTGTCAAAGAATTGACTCAAAACCTGTCCAAATCCACTTCAAATGACATAAAACATGCCCCTGAAGTATGATTTTTTAGGTGATAAATCTAGACTTGAAATTTTGACCTTTTTTCACTCCAAACCATGACCCGCCGCCTGTCGCAGACATCAAAAATTGTGGTGTCAACTTTGTCAAAGAATTGACTCAAAACCTGTCCAAATCCACTTCAAATGACATAAAACATGCCCCTGCTAAGTTTACATACCCTGAGTGATTTTTAGGTGATAAATCTAGACTTGAAATTTTGACCTTTTTTCACTCCAAACCATGACCCGCCGCCTGTCGCAGACATCAAAAATTGTGGTGTCAACTTTGTCAAAGAATTGACTCAAAACCTGTCCAAATCCACTTCAAATGACATAAAACATGCCCCTGAGTGAGTTTTTAGGTGATAAATCTAGACTTGAAATTTTGACCTTTTTTCACTCCAAACCATGACCCGCCGCCTGTCGCAGACATCAAAAATTGTGGTGTCAACTTTGTCAAAGAATTGACTCAAAACCTGTCCAAATCCACTTCAAATGACATAAAACATGCCCCTGAGTGAGTTTTTAGGTGATAAATCTAGACTTGAAATTTTGACCTTTTTTCACTCCAAACCATGACCCGCCGCCTGTCGCAGACATCAAAAATTGTGGTGTCAACTTTGTCAAAGAATTGACTCAAAACCTGTCCAAATCCACTTCAAATGACATAAAACATGCCCTGCTAGTACTGAGTGATTTTTAGGTGATAAATCTAGACTTGAAATTTTGACCTTTTTTCACTCCAAACCATGACCCGCCGCCTGTCGCAGACATCAAAAATTGTGGTGTCAACTTTGTCAAAGAATTGACTCAAAACCTGTCCAAATCCACTTCAAATGACATAAAACATGCCCCTGAGTGAGTTTTTAGGTGATAAATCTAGACTTGAAATTTTGACCTTTTTTCACTCCAAACCATGACCCGCCGCCTGTCGCAGACATCAAAAATTGTGGTGTCAACTTTGTCAAAGAATTGACTCAAAACCTGTCCAAATCCACTTCAAATGACATAAAACATGCCCCTGAGTGATTTTTAGGTGATAAATCTAGACTTGAAATTTTGACCTTTTTTCACTCCAAACCATGACCCGCCGCCTGTCGCAGACATCAAAAATTGTGGTGTCAACTTTGTCAAAGAATTGACTCAAAACCTGTCCAAATCCACTTCAAATGACATAAAACATGCCCCTGAGTAGATTTTTAGGTGATAAATCTAGACTTGAAATTTTGACCTTTTTTCACTCCAAACCATGACCCGCCGCCTGTCGCAGACATCAAAAATTGTGGTGTCAACTTTGTCAAAGAATTGACTCAAAACCTGTCCAAATCCACTTCAAATGACATAAAACATGCCCCTGAGTAGTATTTTTAGGTGATAAATCTAGACTTGAAATTTTGACCTTTTTTCACTCCAAACCATGACCCGCCGCCTGTCGCAGACATCAAAAATTGTGGTGTCAACTTTGTCAAAGAATTGACTCAAAACCTGTCCAAATCCACTTCAAATGACATAAAACATGCCCCTGAGTGATTTTTAGGTGATAAATCTAGACTTGAAATTTTGACCTTTTTTCACTCCAAACCATGACCCGCCGCCTGTCGCAGACATCAAAAATTGTGGTGTCAACTTTGTCAAAGAATTGACTCAAAACCTGTCCAAATCCACTTCAAATGACATAAAACATGCCCCTGAGTGAGTTTTTAGGTGATAAATCTAGACTTGAAATTTTGACCTTTTTTCACTCCAAACCATGACCCGCCGCCTGTCGCAGACATCAAAAATTGTGGTGTCAACTTTGTCAAAGAATTGACTCAAAACCTGTCCAAATCCACTTCAAATGACATAAAACATGCCCCTGAGTAGATTTTTAGGTGATAAATCTAGACTTGAAATTTTGACCTTTTTTCACTCCAAACCATGACCCGCCGCCTGTCGCAGACATCAAAAATTGTGGTGTCAACTTTGTCAAAGAATTGACTCAAAACCTGTCCAAATCCACTTCAAATGACATAAAACATGCCCCTGGCTAGTTTACATACCTGAGTGATTTTTAGGTGATAAATCTAGACTTGAAATTTTGACCTTTTTTCACTCCAAACCATGACCCGCCGCCTGTCGCAGACATCAAAAATTGTGGTGTCAACTTTGTCAAAGAATTGACTCAAAACCTGTCCAAATCCACTTCAAATGACATAAAACATGCCCCTGAGTAGATTTTTAGGTGATAAATCTAGACTTGAAATTTTGACCTTTTTTCACTCCAAACCATGACCCGCCGCCTGTCGCAGACATCAAAAATTGTGGTGTCAACTTTGTCAAAGA
This sequence comes from Lates calcarifer, assembly GCF_001640805.2. NCBI lineage: Eukaryota > Metazoa > Chordata > Actinopteri > Centropomidae > Lates > Lates calcarifer. Next base: position 12,626 of record NW_026117885.1, read on the forward strand.
ATTGACTCAAAACCTGTCCAAATCCACTTCAAATGACATAAAACATGCCCCTGAGTAGATTTTTAGGTGATAAATCTAGACTTGAAATTTTGACCTTTTTTCACTCCAAACCATGACCCGCCGCCTGTCGCAGACATCAAAAATTGTGGTGTCAACTTTGTCAAAGAATTGACTCAAAACCTGTCCAAATCCACTTCAAATGACATAAAACATGCCCCTGAGTATGATGTTTTTAGGTGATAAATCTAGACTTGAAATTTTGACCTTTTTTCACTCCAAACCATGACCCGCCGCCTGTCGCAGACATCAAAAATTGTGGTGTCAACTTTGTCAAAGAATTGACTCAAAACCTGTCCAAATCCACTTCAAATGACATAAAACATGCCCCTGAGTGATTTTTAGGTGATAAATCTAGACTTGAAATTTTGACCTTTTTTCACTCCAAACCATGACCCGCCGCCTGTCGCAGACATCAAAAATTGTGGTGTCAACTTTGTCAAAGAATTGACTCAAAACCTGTCCAAATCCACTTCAAATGACATAAAACATGCCCCTGAGTGATTTTTAGGTGATAAATCTAGACTTGAAATTTTGACCTTTTTTCACTCCAAACCATGACCCGCCGCCTGTCGCAGACATCAAAAATTGTGGTGTCAACTTTGTCAAAGAATTGACTCAAAACCTGTCCAAATCCACTTCAAATGACATAAAACATGCCCCTGAGTGATTTTTAGGTGATAAATCTAGACTTGAAATTTTGACCTTTTTTCACTCCAAACCATGACCCGCCGCCTGTCGCAGACATCAAAAATTGTGGTGTCAACTTTGTCAAAGAATTGACTCAAAACCTGTCCAAATCCACTTCAAATGACATAAAACATGCCCCTGGTAAGTTTTACATACCTGAGTGATTTTTAGGTGATAAATCTAGACTTGAAATTTTGACCTTTTTTCACTCCAAACCATGACCCGCCGCCTGTCGCAGACATCAAAAATTGTGGTGTCAACTTTGTCAAAGAATTGACTCAAAACCTGTCCAAATCCACTTCAAATGACATAAAACATGCCCCTGGCTAGTATAGTGATTTTTAGGTGATAAATCTAGACTTGAAATTTTGACCTTTTTTCACTCCAAACCATGACCCGCCGCCTGTCGCAGACATCAAAAATTGTGGTGTCAACTTTGTCAAAGAATTGACTCAAAACCTGTCCAAATCCACTTCAAATGACATAAAACATGCCCCTGAGTGATTTTTAGGTGATAAATCTAGACTTGAAATTTTGACCTTTTTTCACTCCAAACCATGACCCGCCGCCTGTCGCAGACATCAAAAATTGTGGTGTCAACTTTGTCAAAGAATTGACTCAAAACCTGTCCAAATCCACTTCAAATGACATAAAACATGCCCCTGAGTGATTTTTAGGTGATAAATCTAGACTTGAAATTTTGACCTTTTTTCACTCCAAACCATGACCCGCCGCCTGTCGCAGACATCAAAAATTGTGGTGTCAACTTTGTCAAAGAATTGACTCAAAACCTGTCCAAATCCACTTCAAATGACATAAAACATGCCCCTGAGTGATTTTTAGGTGATAAATCTAGACTTGAAATTTTGACCTTTTTTCACTCCAAACCATGACCCGCCGCCTGTCGCAGACATCAAAAATTGTGGTGTCAACTTTGTCAAAGAATTGACTCAAAACCTGTCCAAATCCACTTCAAATGACATAAAACATGCCCCCCATGAGTAGTTTTTAGGTGAAAAATCTAGACCTGAAATTTTGACCTTTTTTCACTCCAAACCATGACCCGCCGCCTGTCGCAGACATCAAAAATTGTGGTGTCAACTTTGTCAAAGAATTCACTCAAAACCTGTCCAAATCCACTTCAAATGACATAAAACATGCCCCTGAGTATTTTTAGGTGAAAAATCTAGACCTGAAATTTTGACCTTTTTTCACTCCAAACGATGACCCGCCCCTGTCGCAGACATCAAAAATTGTGGTGTCAACTTTGTCAAAGAATTCACTCAAAACCTGTCCAAATCCACTTCAAATGACATAAACATGCCCCTGAGTAGTTTTTAGGTGAAAAATCTAGACCTGAAATTTTGACCTTTTTTCACTCCAAACCATGACCCGCCGCCTGTCGCAGACATCAAAAATTGTGGTGTCAACTTTGTCAAAGAATTCACTCAAAACCTGTCCAAATCCACTTCAAATGACATAAAACATGCCCCTGGCTAAGTTTTACATACCCCTGAGTGATTTTTAGGTGATAAATCTAGACTTGAAATTTTGACCTTTTTTCACTCCAAACCATGACCCGCCGCCTGTCGCAGACATCAAAAATTGTGGTGTCAACTTTGTCAAAGAATTGACTCAAAACCTGTCCAAATCCACTTCAAATGACATAAAACATGCCCCTGAGTGATTTTTAGGTGATAAATCTAGACTTGAAATTTTGACCTTTTTTCACTCCAAACCATGACCCGCCGCCTGTCGCAGACATCAAAAATTGTGGTGTCAACTTTGTCAAAGAATTGACTCAAAACCTGTCCAAATCCACTTCAAATGACATAAAACATGCCCCTGAGTGAGTTTTTAGGTGATAAATCTAGACTTGAAATTTTGACCTTTTTTCACTCCAAACCATGACCCGCCGCCTGTCGCAGACATCAAAAATTGTGGTGTCAACTTTGTCAAAGAATTGACTCAAAACCTGTCCAAATCCACTTCAAATGACATAAAACATGCCCCTGAGTGATTTTTAGGTGATAAATCTAGACTTGAAATTTTGACCTTTTTTCACTCCAAACCATGACCCGCCGCCTGTCGCAGACATCAAAAATTGTGGTGTCAACTTTGTCAAAGAATTGACTCAAAACCTGTCCAAATCCACTTCAAATGACATAAAACATGCCCCTGGCTAAGTTTACATACCCTGATTTTTAGGTGATAAATCTAGACTTGAAATTTTGACCTTTTTTCACTCCAAACCATGACCCGCCGCCTGTCGCAGACATCAAAAATTGTGGTGTCAACTTTGTCAAAGAATTGACTCAAAACCTGTCCAAATCCACTTCAAATGACATAAAACATGCCCCTGAGTGATTTTTAGGTGATAAATCTAGACTTGAAATTTTGACCTTTTTTCACTCCAAACCATGACCCGCCGCCTGTCGCAGACATCAAAAATTGTGGTGTCAACTTTGTCAAAGAATTGACTCAAAACCTGTCCAAATCCACTTCAAATGACATAAAACATGCCCCTGAGTAGATTTTTAGGTGATAAATCTAGACTTGAAATTTTGACCTTTTTTCACTCCAAACCATGACCCGCCGCCTGTCGCAGACATCAAAAATTGTGGTGTCAACTTTGTCAAAGAATTGACTCAAAACCTGTCCAAATCCACTTCAAATGACATAAAACATGCCCCTGGCTAAGTTTTACATACCCTGAGTGATTTTTAGGTGATAAATCTAGACTTGAAATTTTGACCTTTTTTCACTCCAAACCATGACCCGCCGCCTGTCGCAGACATCAAAAATTGTGGTGTCAACTTTGTCAAAGAATTGACTCAAAACCTGTCCAAATCCACTTCAAATGACATAAAACATGCCCCTGGCTAAGTTTTACATACCCCTGAGTGATTTTTAGGTGATAAATCTAGACTTGAAATTTTGACCTTTTTTCACTCCAAACCATGACCCGCCGCCTGTCGCAGACATCAAAAATTGTGGTGTCAACTTTGTCAAAGAATTGACTCAAAACCTGTCCAAATCCACTTCAAATGACATAAAACATGCCCCTGAGTAGATTTTTAGGTGATAAATCTAGACTTGAAATTTTGACCTTTTTTCACTCCAAACCATGACCCGCCGCCTGTCGCAGACATCAAAAATTGTGGTGTCAACTTTGTCAAAGAATTGACTCAAAACCTGTCCAAATCCACTTCAAATGACATAAAACATGCCCCTGAGTGATTTTTAGGTGATAAATCTAGACTTGAAATTTTGACCTTTTTTCACTCCAAACCATGACCCGCCGCCTGTCGCAGACATCAAAAATTGTGGTGTCAACTTTGTCAAAGAATTGACTCAAAACCTGTCCAAATCCACTTCAAATGACATAAAACATGCCCCTGCTAGTACATGTGATTTTTAGGTGATAAATCTAGACTTGAAATTTTGACCTTTTTTCACTCCAAACCATGACCCGCCGCCTGTCGCAGACATCAAAAATTGTGGTGTCAACTTTGTCAAAGAATTGACTCAAAACCTGTCCAAATCCACTTCAAATGACATAAAACATGCCCCTGAGTGATTTTTAGGTGATAAATCTAGACTTGAAATTTTGACCTTTTTTCACTCCAAACCATGACCCGCCGCCTGTCGCAGACATCAAAAATTGTGGTGTCAACTTTGTCAAAGAATTGACTCAAAACCTGTCCAAATCCACTTCAAATGACATAAAACATGCCCCTGAGTGATTTTTAGGTGATAAATCTAGACTTGAAATTTTGACCTTTTTTCACTCCAAACCATGACCCGCCGCCTGTCGCAGACATCAAAAATTGTGGTGTCAACTTTGTCAAAGAATTGACTCAAAACCTGTCCAAATCCACTTCAAATGACATAAAACATGCCCCTGGCTAAGTTTACATACCCTGAGTGATTTTTAGGTGATAAATCTAGACTTGAAATTTTGACCTTTTTTCACTCCAAACCATGACCCGCCGCCTGTCGCAGACATCAAAAATTGTGGTGTCAACTTTGTCAAAGAATTGACTCAAAACCTGTCCAAATCCACTTCAAATGACATAAAACATGCCCCTGAGTGATTTTTAGGTGATAAATCTAGACTTGAAATTTTGACCTTTTTTCACTCCAAACCATGACCCGCCGCCTGTCGCAGACATCAAAAATTGTGGTGTCAACTTTGTCAAAGAATTGACTCAAAACCTGTCCAAATCCACTTCAAATGACATAAAACATGCCCCTGAGTGATTTTTAGGTGATAAATCTAGACTTGAAATTTTGACCTTTTTTCACTCCAAACCATGACCCGCCGCCTGTCGCAGACATCAAAAATTGTGGTGTCAACTTTGTCAAAGAATTGACTCAAAACCTGTCCAAATCCACTTCAAATGACATAAAACATGCCCCTGGCTAAGTTTTACATACCCTGAGTGATTTTTAGGTGATAAATCTAGACTTGAAATTTTGACCTTTTTTCACTCCAAACCATGACCCGCCGCCTGTCGCAGACATCAAAAATTGTGGTGTCAACTTTGTCAAAGAATTCACTCAAAACCTGTCCAAATCCACTTCAAATGACATAAAACATGCCCCTGAGTAGTTTTTAGGTGAAAAATCTAGACCTGAAATTTTGACCTTTTTTCACTCCAAACCATGACCCGCCGCCTGTCGCAGACATCAAAAATTGTGGTGTCAACTTTGTCAAAGAATTCACTCAAAACCTGTCCAAATCCACTTCAAATGACATAAAACATGCCCCTGAGTAGTTTTTAGGTGAAAAATCTAGACCTGAAATTTTGACCTTTTTTCACTCCAAACCATGACCCGCCGCCTGTCGCAGACATCAAAAATTGTGGTGTCAACTTTGTCAAAGAATTCACTCAAAACCTGTCCAAATCCACTTCAAATGACATAAAACATGCCCCTGAGTAGTTTTTAGGTGAAAAATCTAGACCTGAAATTTTGACCTTTTTTCACTCCAAACCATGACCCGCCGCCTGTCGCAGACATCAAAAATTGTGGTGTCAACTTTGTCAAAGAATTGACTCAAAACCTGTCCAAATCCACTTCAAATGACATAAAACATGCCCCTGAGTGATTTTTAGGTGATAAATCTAGACTTGAAATTTTGACCTTTTTTCACTCCAAACCATGACCCGCCGCCTGTCGCAGACATCAAAAATTGTGGTGTCAACTTTGTCAAAGAATTGACTCAAAACCTGTCCAAATCCACTTCAAATGACATAAAACATGCCCCTGAGTGATTTTTAGGTGATAAATCTAGACTTGAAATTTTGACCTTTTTTCACTCCAAACCATGACCCGCCGCCTGTCGCAGACATCAAAAATTGTGGTGTCAACTTTGTCAAAGAATTGACTCAAAACCTGTCCAAATCCACTTCAAATGACATAAAACATGCCCCTGAGTGATTTTTAGGTGATAAATCTAGACTTGAAATTTTGACCTTTTTTCACTCCAAACCATGACCCGCCGCCTGTCGCAGACATCAAAAATTGTGGTGTCAACTTTGTCAAAGAATTCACTCAAAACCTGTCCAAATCCACTTCAAATGACATAAAACATGCCCCTGACCAGAGTAGTTTTTAGGTGAAAAATCTAGACCTGAAATTTTGACCTTTTTTCACTCCAAACCATGACCCGCCGCCTGTCGCAGACATCAAAATTGTGGTGTCAACTTTGTCAAAGAATTCACTCAAAACCTGTCCAAATCCACTTCAAATGACATAAAACATGCCCCTGAGTAGTTTTTAGGTGAAAAATCTAGACCTGAAATTTTGACCTTTTTTCACTCCAAACCATGACCCGCCGCCTGTCGCAGACATCAAAAAATTGTGGTGTCAACTTTGTCAAAGAATTCACTCAAAACCTGTCCAAATCCACTTCAAATGACATAAAACATGCCCCTGACCATACCCCTGAGTAGTTTTTAGGTGAAAAATCTAGACCTGAAATTTTGACCTTTTTTCACTCCAAACCATGACCCGCCGCCTGTCGCAGACATCAAAAATTGTGGTGTCAACTTTGTCAAAGAATTGACTCAAAACCTGTCCAAATCCACTTCAAATGACATAAAACATGCCCCTGAGTGATTTTTAGGTGATAAATCTAGACTTGAAATTTTGACCTTTTTTCACTCCAAACCATGACCCGCCGCCTGTCGCAGACATCAAAAATTGTGGTGTCAACTTTGTCAAAGAATTGACTCAAAACCTGTCCAAATCCACTTCAAATGACATAAAACATGCCCCTGAGTGATTTTTAGGTGATAAATCTAGACTTGAAATTTTGACCTTTTTTCACTCCAAACCATGACCCGCCGCCTGTCGCAGACATCAAAAATTGTGGTGTCAACTTTGTCAAAGAATTGACTCAAAACCTGTCCAAATCCACTTCAAATGACATAAAACATGCCCCTGAGTGATTTTTAGGTGATAAATCTAGACTTGAAATTTTGACCTTTTTTCACTCCAAACCATGACCCGCCGCCTGTCGCAGACATCAAAAATGTGGTGTCAACTTTGTCAAAGAATTCACTCAAAACCTGTCCAAATCCACTTCAAATGACATAAAACATGCCCCTGACTAACATACCCTGAGTAGTTTTTAGGTGAAAAATCTAGACCTGAAATTTTGACCTTTTTTCACTCCAAACCATGACCCGCCGCCTGTCGCAGACATCAAAAATTGTGGTGTCAACTTTGTCAAAGAATTCACTCAAAACCTGTCCAAATCCACTTCAAATGACATAAAACATGCCCTGACTAAGTAGAGTAGTTTTAGGTGAAAAATCTAGACCTGAAATTTTGACCTTTTTTCACTCCAAACCATGACCCGCCGCCTGTCGCAGACATCAAAAATTGTGGTGTCAACTTTGTCAAAGAATTCACTCAAAACCTGTCCAAATCCACTTCAAATGACATAAAACATGCCCCTGAGTAGTTTTTAGGTGAAAAATCTAGACCTGAAATTTTGACCTTTTTTCACTCCAAACCATGACCCGCCGCCTGTCGCAGACATCAAAAATTGTGGTGTCAACTTTGTCAAAGAATTGACTCAAAACCTGTCCAAATCCACTTCAAATGACATAAAACATGCCCCTGGCTAAGTTTTACATACCCCTGAGTGATTTTTAGGTGATAAATCTAGACTTGAAATTTTGACCTTTTTTCACTCCAAACCATGACCCGCCGCCTGTCGCAGACATCAAAAATTGTGGTGTCAACTTTGTCAAAGAATTGACTCAAAACCTGTCCAAATCCACTTCAAATGACATAAAACATGCCCCTGAGTGATTTTTAGGTGATAAATCTAGACTTGAAATTTTGACCTTTTTTCACTCCAAACCATGACCCGCCGCCTGTCGCAGACATCAAAAATTGTGGTGTCAACTTTGTCAAAGAATTGACTCAAAACCTGTCCAAATCCACTTCAAATGACATAAAACATGCCCCTGAGTGATTTTTAGGTGATAAATCTAGACTTGAAATTTTGACCTTTTTTCACTCCAAACCATGACCCGCCGCCTGTCGCAGACATCAAAAATTGTGGTGTCAACTTTGTCAAAGAATTGACTCAAAACCTGTCCAAATCCACTTCAAATGACATAAAACATGCCCCTGAGTGATTTTTAGGTGATAAATCTAGACTTGAAATTTTGACCTTTTTTCACTCCAAACCATGACCCGCCGCCTGTCGCAGACATCAAAAATTGTGGTGTCAACTTTGTCAAAGAATTGACTCAAAACCTGTCCAAATCCACTTCAAATGACATAAAACATGCCCCTGAGTGATTTTTAGGTGATAAATCTAGACTTGAAATTTTGACCTTTTTTCACTCCAAACCATGACCCGCCGCCTGTCGCAGACATCAAAAATTGTGGTGTCAACTTTGTCAAAGAATTGACTCAAAACCTGTCCAAATCCACTTCAAATGACATAAAACATGCCCCTGGCTAAGTTTTACATACCCCTGAGTGATTTTTAGGTGATAAATCTAGACTTGAAATTTTGACCTTTTTTCACTCCAAACCATGACCCGCCGCCTGTCGCAGACATCAAAAATTGTGGTGTCAACTTTGTCAAAGAATTGACTCAAAACCTGTCCAAATCCACTTCAAATGACATAAAACATGCCCCTGAGTGATTTTTAGGTGATAAATCTAGACTTGAAATTTTGACCTTTTTTCACTCCAAACCATGACCCGCCGCCTGTCGCAGACATCAAAAATTGTGGTGTCAACTTTGTCAAAGAATTGACTCAAAACCTGTCCAAATCCACTTCAAATGACATAAAACATGCCCCTGAGTGATTTTTAGGTGATAAATCTAGACTTGAAATTTTGACCTTTTTTCACTCCAAACCATGACCCGCCGCCTGTCGCAGACATCAAAAATTGTGGTGTCAACTTTGTCAAAGAATTGACTCAAAACCTGTCCAAATCCACTTCAAATGACATAAAACATGCCCTGCTACCCTGAGTGATTTTTAGGTGATAAATCTAGACTTGAAATTTTGACCTTTTTTCACTCCAAACCATGACCCGCCGCCTGTCGCAGACATCAAAAATTGTGGTGTCAACTTTGTCAAAGAATTGACTCAAAACCTGTCCAAATCCACTTCAAATGACATAAAACATGCCCCTGAGTGATTTTTAGGTGATAAATCTAGACTTGAAATTTTGACCTTTTTTCACTCCAAACCATGACCCGCCGCCTGTCGCAGACATCAAAAATTGTGGTGTCAACTTTGTCAAAGAATTGACTCAAAACCTGTCCAAATCCACTTCAAATGACATAAAACATGCCCTGCTAGTTACATCCCTGAGTGATTTTTAGGTGATAAATCTAGACTTGAAATTTTGACCTTTTTTCACTCCAAACCATGACCCGCCGCCTGTCGCAGACATCAAAAATTGTGGTGTCAACTTTGTCAAAGAATTGACTCAAAACCTGTCCAAATCCACTTCAAATGACATAAAACATGCCCCTGAGTGATTTTTAGGTGATAAATCTAGACTTGAAATTTTGACCTTTTTTCACTCCAAACCATGACCCGCCGCCTGTCGCAGACATCAAAAATTGTGGTGTCAACTTTGTCAAAGAATTGACTCAAAACCTGTCCAAATCCACTTCAAATGACATAAAACATGCCCCTGCTAGTACTAGTGATTTTTAGGTGATAAATCTAGACTTGAAATTTTGACCTTTTTTCACTCCAAACCATGACCCGCCGCCTGTCGCAGACATCAAAAATTGTGGTGTCAACTTTGTCAAAGAATTGACTCAAAACCTGTCCAAATCCACTTCAAATGACATAAAACATGCCCCTGAGTGATTTTTAGGTGATAAATCTAGACTTGAAATTTTGACCTTTTTTCACTCCAAACCATGACCCGCCGCCTGTCGCAGACATCAAAAATTGTGGTGTCAACTTTGTCAAAGAATTGACTCAAAACCTGTCCAAATCCACTTCAAATGACATAAAACATGCCCCTGAGTGATTTTTAGGTGATAAATCTAGACTTGAAATTTTGACCTTTTTTCACTCCAAACCATGACCCGCCGCCTGTCGCAGACATCAAAAATTGTGGTGTCAACTTTGTCAAAGAATTCACTCAAAACCTGTCCAAATCCACTTCAAATGACATAAAACATGCCCATACCCTGAGTAGTTTTTAGGTTGAAAAATCTAGACCTGAAATTTTGACCTTTTTTCACTCCAAACCATGACCCGCCGCCTGTCGCAGACATCAAAAATTGTGGTGTCAACTTTGTCAAAGAATTCACTCAAAACCTGTCCAAATCCACTTCAAATGACATAAAAAAACATGCCCTGAGTAGTTTTTAGGTGAAAAATCTAGACCTGAAATTTTGACCTTTTTTCACTCCAAACCATGACCCGCCGCCTGTCGCAGACATCAAAAATTGTGGTGTCAACTTTGTCAAAGAATTCACTCAAAACCTGTCCAAATCCACTTCAAATGACATAAACATGCCCCTGACTAAGTTTTTAGTGAGTTTTAAAAATCTAGACCTGAAATTTTGACCTTTTTTCACTCCAAACCATGACCCGCCGCCTGTCGCAGACATCAAAAATTGTGGTGTCAACTTTGTCAAAGAATTGACTCAAAACCTGTCCAAATCCACTTCAAATGACATAAAACATGCCCCTGAGTGATTTTTAGGTGATAAATCTAGACTTGAAATTTTGACCTTTTTTCACTCCAAACCATGACCCGCCGCCTGTCGCAGACATCAAAAATTGTGGTGTCAACTTTGTCAAAGAATTGACTCAAAACCTGTCCAAATCCACTTCAAATGACATAAAACATGCCCCTGAGTGATTTTTAGGTGATAAATCTAGACTTGAAATTTTGACCTTTTTTCACTCCAAACCATGACCCGCCGCCTGTCGCAGACATCAAAAATTGTGGTGTCAACTTTGTCAAAGAATTGACTCAAAACCTGTCCAAATCCACTTCAAATGACATAAAACATGCCCCTGAGTGATTTTTAGGTGATAAATCTAGACTTGAAATTTTGACCTTTTTTCACTCCAAACCATGACCCGCCGCCTGTCGCAGACATCAAAAATTGTGGTGTCAACTTTGTCAAAGAATTGACTCAAAACCTGTCCAAATCCACTTCAAATGACATAAAACATGCCCCTGGCTAAGTTTTACATACCCCTGAGTGATTTTTAGGTGATAAATCTAGACTTGAAATTTTGACCTTTTTTCACTCCAAACCATGACCCGCCGCCTGTCGCAGACATCAAAAATTGTGGTGTCAACTTTGTCAAAGAATTGACTCAAAACCTGTCCAAATCCACTTCAAATGACATAAAACATGCCCCTGAGTGATTTTTAGGTGATAAATCTAGACTTGAAATTTTGACCTTTTTTCACTCCAAACCATGACCCGCCGCCTGTCGCAGACATCAAAAATTGTGGTGTCAACTTTGTCAAAGAATTGACTCAAAACCTGTCCAAATCCACTTCAAATGACATAAAACATGCCCCTGGCTAAGTTTTACATACCCCTGAGTGATTTTTAGGTGATAAATCTAGACTTGAAATTTTGACCTTTTTTCACTCCAAACCATGACCCGCCGCCTGTCGCAGACATCAAAAATTGTGGTGTCAACTTTGTCAAAGAATTGACTCAAAACCTGTCCAAATCCACTTCAAATGACATAAAACATGCCCCTGAGTGATTTTTAGGTGATAAATCTAGACTTGAAATTTTGACCTTTTTTCACTCCAAACCATGACCCGCCGCCTGTCGCAGACATCAAAAATTGTGGTGTCAACTTTGTCAAAGAATTGACTCAAAACCTGTCCAAATCCACTTCAAATGACATAAAACATGCCCCTGAGTGATTTTTAGGTGATAAATCTAGACTTGAAATTTTGACCTTTTTTCACTCCAAACCATGACCCGCCGCCTGTCGCAGACATCAAAAATTGTGGTGTCAACTTTGTCAAAGAATTGACTCAAAACCTGTCCAAATCCACTTCAAATGACATAAAACATGCTAAGTTACATGCCCCTGAGTGATTTTTAGGTGATAAATCTAGACTTGAAATTTTGACCTTTTTTCACTCCAAACCATGACCCGCCGCCTGTCGCAGACATCAAAAATTGTGGTGTCAACTTTGTCAAAGAATTGACTCAAAACCTGTCCAAATCCACTTCAAATGACATAAAACATGCCCTGCTAGTTTACATACCCTGAGTGATTTTTAGGTGATAAATCTAGACTTGAAATTTTGACCTTTTTTCACTCCAAACCATGACCCGCCGCCTGTCGCAGACATCAAAAATTGTGGTGTCAACTTTGTCAAAGAATTGACTCAAAACCTGTCCAAATCCACTTCAAATGACATAAAACATGCCCCTGAGTGATTTTTAGGTGATAAATCTAGACTTGAAATTTTGACCTTTTTTCACTCCAAACCATGACCCGCCGCCTGTCGCAGACATCAAAAATTGTGGTGTCAACTTTGTCAAAGAATTGACTCAAAACCTGTCCAAATCCACTTCAAATGACATAAAACATGCCCCTGAGTAGATTTTTAGGTGATAAATCTAGACTTGAAATTTTGACCTTTTTTCACTCCAAACCATGACCCGCCGCCTGTCGCAGACATCAAAAATTGTGGTGTCAACTTTGTCAAAGAATTGACTCAAAACCTGTCCAAATCCACTTCAAATGACATAAAACATGCCCCTGCTAAGTTTACATGAGTGATTTTTAGGTGATAAATCTAGACTTGAAATTTTGACCTTTTTTCACTCCAAACCATGACCCGCCGCCTGTCGCAGACATCAAAAATTGTGGTGTCAACTTTGTCAAAGAATTGACTCAAAACCTGTCCAAATCCACTTCAAATGACATAAAACATGCCCCTGAGTACTGAGTTTTTAGGTGATAAATCTAGACTTGAAATTTTGACCTTTTTTCACTCCAAACCATGACCCGCCGCCTGTCGCAGACATCAAAAATTGTGGTGTCAACTTTGTCAAAGAATTGACTCAAAACCTGTCCAAATCCACTTCAAATGACATAAAACATGCCCCTGAGTGATTTTTAGGTGATAAATCTAGACTTGAAATTTTGACCTTTTTTCACTCCAAACCATGACCCGCCGCCTGTCGCAGACATCAAAAATTGTGGTGTCAACTTTGTCAAAGAATTGACTCAAAACCTGTCCAAATCCACTTCAAATGACATAAAACATGCCCCTGGCTAAGTTTTACATACCCCTGAGTGATTTTTAGGTGATAAATCTAGACTTGAAATTTTGACCTTTTTTCACTCCAAACCATGACCCGCCGCCTGTCGCAGACATCAAAAATTGTGGTGTCAACTTTGTCAAAGAATTGACTCAAAACCTGTCCAAATCCACTTCAAATGACATAAAACATGCCCCTGTAGTACTGAGTGATTTTTAGGTGATAAATCTAGACTTGAAATTTTGACCTTTTTTCACTCCAAACCATGACCCGCCGCCTGTCGCAGACATCAAAAATTGTGGTGTCAACTTTGTCAAAGAATTGACTCAAAACCTGTCCAAATCCACTTCAAATGACATAAAACATGCCCCTGAGTGATTTTTAGGTGATAAATCTAGACTTGAAATTTTGACCTTTTTTCACTCCAAACCATGACCCGCCGCCTGTCGCAGACATCAAAAATTGTGGTGTCAACTTTGTCAAAGAATTGACTCAAAACCTGTCCAAATCCACTTCAAATGACATAAAACATGCCCCTGGCTAAGTTTTACATACCCTGAGTGATTTTTAGGTGATAAATCTAGACTTGAAATTTTGACCTTTTTTCACTCCAAACCATGACCCGCCGCCTGTCGCAGACATCAAAAATTGTGGTGTCAACTTTGTCAAAGAATTGACTCAAAACCTGTCCAAATCCACTTCAAATGACATAAAACATGCCCCTGAGTAGATTTTTAGGTGATAAATCTAGACTTGAAATTTTGACCTTTTTTCACTCCAAACCATGACCCGCCGCCTGTCGCAGACATCAAAAATTGTGGTGTCAACTTTGTCAAAGAATTGACTCAAAACCTGTCCAAATCCACTTCAAATGACATAAAACATGCCCCTGAGTGATTTTTAGGTGATAAATCTAGACTTGAAATTTTGACCTTTTTTCACTCCAAACCATGACCCGCCGCCTGTCGCAGACATCAAAAATTGTGGTGTCAACTTTGTCAAAGAATTGACTCAAAACCTGTCCAAATCCACTTCAAATGACATAAAACATGCCCCTGAGTACTGAGTGATTTTTAGGTGATAAATCTAGACTTGAAATTTTGACCTTTTTTCACTCCAAACCATGACCCGCCGCCTGTCGCAGACATCAAAAATTGTGGTGTCAACTTTGTCAAAGAATTGACTCAAAACCTGTCCAAATCCACTTCAAATGACATAAAACATGCCCCTGAGTGATTTTTAGGTGATAAATCTAGACTTGAAATTTTGACCTTTTTTCACTCCAAACCATGACCCGCCGCCTGTCGCAGACATCAAAAATTGTGGTGTCAACTTTGTCAAAGAATTGACTCAAAACCTGTCCAAATCCACTTCAAATGACATAAAACATGCCCCTGAGTGATTTTTAGGTGATAAATCTAGACTTGAAATTTTGACCTTTTTTCACTCCAAACCATGACCCGCCGCCTGTCGCAGACATCAAAAATTGTGGTGTCAACTTTGTCAAAGAATTGACTCAAAACCTGTCCAAATCCACTTCAAATGACATAAAACATGCCCCTGAGTGATTTTTAGGTGATAAATCTAGACTTGAAATTTTGACCTTTTTTCACTCCAAACCATGACCCGCCGCCTGTCGCAGACATCAAAAATTGTGGTGTCAACTTTGTCAAAGAATTGACTCAAAACCTGTCCAAATCCACTTCAAATGACATAAAACATGCCCCTGGCTAAGTTTTACATACCCTGAGTGATTTTTAGGTGATAAATCTAGACTTGAAATTTTGACCTTTTTTCACTCCAAACCATGACCCGCCGCCTGTCGCAGACATCAAAAATTGTGGTGTCAACTTTGTCAAAGAATTGACTCAAAACCTGTCCAAATCCACTTCAAATGACATAAAACATGCCCCTGAGTGATTTTTAGGTGATAAATCTAGACTTGAAATTTTGACCTTTTTTCACTCCAAACCATGACCCGCCGCCTGTCGCAGACATCAAAAATTGTGGTGTCAACTTTGTCAAAGAATTGACTCAAAACCTGTCCAAATCCACTTCAAATGACATAAAACATGCCCCTGCTAAGTTTACATACCCTGAGTGATTTTTAGGTGATAAATCTAGACTTGAAATTTTGACCTTTTTTCACTCCAAACCATGACCCGCCGCCTGTCGCAGACATCAAAAATTGTGGTGTCAACTTTGTCAAAGAATTGACTCAAAACCTGTCCAAATCCACTTCAAATGACATAAAACATGCCCCTGAGTGATTTTTAGGTGATAAATCTAGACTTGAAATTTTGACCTTTTTTCACTCCAAACCATGACCCGCCGCCTGTCGCAGACATCAAAAATTGTGGTGTCAACTTTGTCAAAGAATTGACTCAAAACCTGTCCAAATCCACTTCAAATGACATAAAACATGCCCCTGGCTAAGTTTTACATACCCCTGAGTGATTTTTAGGTGATAAATCTAGACTTGAAATTTTGACCTTTTTTCACTCCAAACCATGACCCGCCGCCTGTCGCAGACATCAAAAATTGTGGTGTCAACTTTGTCAAAGAATTGACTCAAAACCTGTCCAAATCCACTTCAAATGACATAAAACATGCCCTGCTAAGTTTACATACCCTGAGTGATTTTTAGGTGATAAATCTAGACTTGAAATTTTGACCTTTTTTCACTCCAAACCATGACCCGCCGCCTGTCGCAGACATCAAAAATTGTGGTGTCAACTTTGTCAAAGAATTGACTCAAAACCTGTCCAAATCCACTTCAAATGACATAAAACATGCCCCTGAGTAGTTTTATACTGAGTGTGATAAATCTAGACTTGAAATTTTGACCTTTTTTCACTCCAAACCATGACCCGCCGCCTGTCGCAGACATCAAAAATTGTGGTGTCAACTTTGTCAAAGAATTGACTCAAAACCTGTCCAAATCCACTTCAAATGACATAAAACATGCCCCTGAGTGAGTTTTTAGGTGATAAATCTAGACTTGAAATTTTGACCTTTTTTCACTCCAAACCATGACCCGCCGCCTGTCGCAGACATCAAAAATTGTGGTGTCAACTTTGTCAAAGAATTGACTCAAAACCTGTCCAAATCCACTTCAAATGACATAAAACATGCCCTGCTAGTACATACCTGAGTGATTTTTAGGTGATAAATCTAGACTTGAAATTTTGACCTTTTTTCACTCCAAACCATGACCCGCCGCCTGTCGCAGACATCAAAAATTGTGGTGTCAACTTTGTCAAAGAATTGACTCAAAACCTGTCCAAATCCACTTCAAATGACATAAAACATGCCCCTGAGTAGATTTTTAGGTGATAAATCTAGACTTGAAATTTTGACCTTTTTTCACTCCAAACCATGACCCGCCGCCTGTCGCAGACATCAAAAATTGTGGTGTCAACTTTGTCAAAGAATTCACTCAAAACCTGTCCAAATCCACTTCAAATGACATAAAACATGCCCCTGAGTAGTTTTTAGGTGAAAAATCTAGACCTGAAATTTTGACCTTTTTTCACTCCAAACCATGACCCGCCGCCTGTCGCAGACATCAAAAATTGTGGTGTCAACTTTGTCAAAGAATTCACTCAAAACCTGTCCAAATCCACTTCAAATGACATAAAACATGCCCCTGACTAAGTTTTAGAGTAGTTTTTAGGTGAAAAATCTAGACCTGAAATTTTGACCTTTTTTCACTCCAAACCATGACCCGCCGCCTGTCGCAGACATCAAAAATTGTGGTGTCAACTTTGTCAAAGAATTCACTCAAAACCTGTCCAAATCCACTTCAAATGACATAAAACATGCCCCTGACTAAGTTTTTAGTGAGTAGTTTTTAGGTGATAAATCTAGACTTGAAATTTTGACCTTTTTTCACTCCAAACCATGACCCGCCGCCTGTCGCAGACATCAAAAATTGTGGTGTCAACTTTGTCAAAGAATTGACTCAAAACCTGTCCAAATCCACTTCAAATGACATAAAACATGCCCCTGAGTAGATTTTTAGGTGATAAATCTAGACTTGAAATTTTGACCTTTTTTCACTCCAAACCATGACCCGCCGCCTGTCGCAGACATCAAAAATTGTGGTGTCAACTTTGTCAAAGAATTGACTCAAAACCTGTCCAAATCCACTTCAAATGACATAAAACATGCCCCTGGCTAAGTTTTACATACCCTGAGTGATTTTTAGGTGATAAATCTAGACTTGAAATTTTGACCTTTTTTCACTCCAAACCATGACCCGCCGCCTGTCGCAGACATCAAAAATTGTGGTGTCAACTTTGTCAAAGAATTGACTCAAAACCTGTCCAAATCCACTTCAAATGACATAAAACATGCCCCTGAGTAGATTTTTAGGTGATAAATCTAGACTTGAAATTTTGACCTTTTTTCACTCCAAACCATGACCCGCCGCCTGTCGCAGACATCAAAAATTGTGGTGTCAACTTTGTCAAAGAATTGACTCAAAACCTGTCCAAATCCACTTCAAATGACATAAAACATGCCCCTGAGTGATTTTTAGGTGATAAATCTAGACTTGAAATTTTGACCTTTTTTCACTCCAAACCATGACCCGCCGCCTGTCGCAGACATCAAAAATTGTGGTGTCAACTTTGTCAAAGAATTGACTCAAAACCTGTCCAAATCCACTTCAAATGACATAAAACATGCCCCTGAGTAGATTTTTAGGTGATAAATCTAGACTTGAAATTTTGACCTTTTTTCACTCCAAACCATGACCCGCCGCCTGTCGCAGACATCAAAAATTGTGGTGTCAACTTTGTCAAAGAATTGACTCAAAACCTGTCCAAATCCACTTCAAATGACATAAAACATGCCCCTGCTAAGTTTACAAGTGAGTAGTTTTTAGGTGAAAAATCTAGACCTGAAATTTTGACCTTTTTTCACTCCAAACCATGACCCGCCGCCTGTCGCAGACATCAAAAATTGTGGTGTCAACTTTGTCAAAGAATTCACTCAAAACCTGTCCAAATCCACTTCAAATGACATAAAACATCCCCTGAGTAGTTTTTAGGTGAAAAATCTAGACCTGAAATTTTGACCTTTTTTCACTCCAAACCATGACCCGCCGCCTGTCGCAGACATCAAAAATTGTGGTGTCAACTTTGTCAAAGAATTCACTCAAAACCTGTCCAAATCCACTTCAAATGACATAAAACATGCCCCTGAGTAGTTTTTAGGTGAAAAATCTAGACCTGAAATTTTGACCTTTTTTCACTCCAAACCATGACCCGCCGCCTGTCGCAGACATCAAAAATTGTGGTGTCAACTTTGTCAAAGAATTCACTCAAAACCTGTCCAAATCCACTTCAAATGACATAAAACATGCCCCTGCTAAGTTTACATACCCTGAGTGATTTTTAGGTGATAAATCTAGACTTGAAATTTTGACCTTTTTTCACTCCAAACCATGACCCGCCGCCTGTCGCAGACATCAAAAATTGTGGTGTCAACTTTGTCAAAGAATTGACTCAAAACCTGTCCAAATCCACTTCAAATGACATAAAACATGCCCCTGAGTGATTTTTAGGTGATAAATCTAGACTTGAAATTTTGACCTTTTTTCACTCCAAACCATGACCCGCCGCCTGTCGCAGACATCAAAAATTGTGGTGTCAACTTTGTCAAAGAATTGACTCAAAACCTGTCCAAATCCACTTCAAATGACATAAAACATGCCCCTGAGTAGATTTTTAGGTGATAAATCTAGACTTGAAATTTTGACCTTTTTTCACTCCAAACCATGACCCGCCGCCTGTCGCAGACATCAAAAATTGTGGTGTCAACTTTGTCAAAGAATTGACTCAAAACCTGTCCAAATCCACTTCAAATGACATAAAACATGCCCCTGCTAAGTTACATACCTGAGTGATTTTTAGGTGATAAATCTAGACTTGAAATTTTGACCTTTTTTCACTCCAAACCATGACCCGCCGCCTGTCGCAGACATCAAAAATTGTGGTGTCAACTTTGTCAAAGAATTGACTCAAAACCTGTCCAAATCCACTTCAAATGACATAAAACATGCCCCTGAGTGATTTTTAGGTGATAAATCTAGACTTGAAATTTTGACCTTTTTTCACTCCAAACCATGACCCGCCGCCTGTCGCAGACATCAAAAATTGTGGTGTCAACTTTGTCAAAGAATTGACTCAAAACCTGTCCAAATCCACTTCAAATGACATAAAACATGCCCCTGGCTAAGTTTTACATACCCTGAGTGATTTTTAGGTGATAAATCTAGACTTGAAATTTTGACCTTTTTTCACTCCAAACCATGACCCGCCGCCTGTCGCAGACATCAAAAATTGTGGTGTCAACTTTGTCAAAGAATTGACTCAAAACCTGTCCAAATCCACTTCAAATGACATAAAACATGCCCCTGAGTGATTTTTAGGTGATAAATCTAGACTTGAAATTTTGACCTTTTTTCACTCCAAACCATGACCCGCCGCCTGTCGCAGACATCAAAAATTGTGGTGTCAACTTTGTCAAAGAATTGACTCAAAACCTGTCCAAATCCACTTCAAATGACATAAAACATGCCCCTGAGTAGATTTTTAGGTGATAAATCTAGACTTGAAATTTTGACCTTTTTTCACTCCAAACCATGACCCGCCGCCTGTCGCAGACATCAAAAATTGTGGTGTCAACTTTGTCAAAGAATTGACTCAAAACCTGTCCAAATCCACTTCAAATGACATAAAACATGCCCCTGAGTGATTTTTAGGTGATAAATCTAGACTTGAAATTTTGACCTTTTTTCACTCCAAACCATGACCCGCCGCCTGTCGCAGACATCAAAAATTGTGGTGTCAACTTTGTCAAAGAATTGACTCAAAACCTGTCCAAATCCACTTCAAATGACATAAAACATGCCCCCATTGAGTAGTTTTTAGGTGAAAAATCTAGACCTGAAATTTTGACCTTTTTTCACTCCAAACCATGACCCGCCGCCTGTCGCAGACATCAAAAATTGTGGTGTCAACTTTGTCAAAGAATTCACTCAAAACCTGTCCAAATCCACTTCAAATGACATAAACCTTGAGTAGTTTTTAGGTGAAAAATCTAGACCTGAAATTTTGACCTTTTTCACTCCAAACCATGACCCGCCGCCTGTCGCAGACATCAAAAAATTGTGGTGTCAACTTTGTCAAAGAATTCACTCAAAACCTGTCCAAATCCACTTCAAATGACATAAAACATGCCCCTGACTAAGTTTTACATACCCCTGAGTAGTTTTTAGGTGAAAAATCTAGACCTGAAATTTTGACCTTTTTTCACTCCAAACCATGACCCGCCGCCTGTCGCAGACATCAAAAATTGTGGTGTCAACTTTGTCAAAGAATTCACTCAAAACCTGTCCAAATCCACTTCAAATGACATAAAACATGCCCCTGAGTAGAGTTTTTTAGGTGAAAAATCTAGACCTGAAATTTTGACCTTTTTTCACTCCAAAACGATGACCCGCCGCCTGTCGCAGACATCAAAAATTGTGGTGTCAACTTTGTCAAAGAATTCACTCAAAACCTGTCCAAATCCACTTCAAATGACATAAAACATGCCCCTGAGTAAGTTTTACATACCCTGAGTAGTTTTTAGGTGAAAAATCTAGACCTGAAATTTTGACCTTTTTTCACTCCAAACCATGACCCGCCGCCTGTCGCAGACATCAAAAATTGTGGTGTCAACTTTGTCAAAGAATTCACTCAAAACCTGTCCAAATCCACTTCAAATGACATAAAACATGCCCCTGAGTAGTTTTTAGGTGAAAAATCTAGACCTGAAATTTTGACCTTTTTTCACTCCAAACCATGACCCGCCGCCTGTCGCAGACATCAAAAATTGTGGTGTCAACTTTGTCAAAGAATTGACTCAAAACCTGTCCAAATCCACTTCAAATGACATAAAACATGCCCCTGGCTAAGTTTTACATACCCCTGAGTGATTTTTAGGTGATAAATCTAGACTTGAAATTTTGACCTTTTTTCACTCCAAACCATGACCCGCCGCCTGTCGCAGACATCAAAAATTGTGGTGTCAACTTTGTCAAAGAATTGACTCAAAACCTGTCCAAATCCACTTCAAATGACATAAAACATGCCCCTGAGTGATTTTTAGGTGATAAATCTAGACTTGAAATTTTGACCTTTTTTCACTCCAAACCATGACCCGCCGCCTGTCGCAGACATCAAAAATTGTGGTGTCAACTTTGTCAAAGAATTGACTCAAAACCTGTCCAAATCCACTTCAAATGACATAAAACATGCCCCTGGCTAAGTTTTACATACCCTGAGTGATTTTTAGGTGATAAATCTAGACTTGAAATTTTGACCTTTTTTCACTCCAAACCATGACCCGCCGCCTGTCGCAGACATCAAAAATTGTGGTGTCAACTTTGTCAAAGAATTGACTCAAAACCTGTCCAAATCCACTTCAAATGACATAAAACATGCCCCTGAGTGATTTTTAGGTGATAAATCTAGACTTGAAATTTTGACCTTTTTTCACTCCAAACCATGACCCGCCGCCTGTCGCAGACATCAAAAATTGTGGTGTCAACTTTGTCAAAGAATTGACTCAAAACCTGTCCAAATCCACTTCAAATGACATAAAACATGCCCTGCTAGTTATACTGAGTGATTTTTAGGTGATAAATCTAGACTTGAAATTTTGACCTTTTTTCACTCCAAACCATGACCCGCCGCCTGTCGCAGACATCAAAAATTGTGGTGTCAACTTTGTCAAAGAATTGACTCAAAACCTGTCCAAATCCACTTCAAATGACATAAAACATGCCCCTGAGTAGATTTTTAGGTGATAAATCTAGACTTGAAATTTTGACCTTTTTTCACTCCAAACCATGACCCGCCGCCTGTCGCAGACATCAAAAATTGTGGTGTCAACTTTGTCAAAGAATTGACTCAAAACCTGTCCAAATCCACTTCAAATGACATAAAACATGCCCCTGAGTAGATTTTTAGGTGATAAATCTAGACTTGAAATTTTGACCTTTTTTCACTCCAAACCATGACCCGCCGCCTGTCGCAGACATCAAAAATTGTGGTGTCAACTTTGTCAAAGAATTGACTCAAAACCTGTCCAAATCCACTTCAAATGACATAAAACATGCCCCTGAGTAGATTTTTAGGTGATAAATCTAGACTTGAAATTTTGACCTTTTTTCACTCCAAACCATGACCCGCCGCCTGTCGCAGACATCAAAAATTGTGGTGTCAACTTTGTCAAAGAATTGACTCAAAACCTGTCCAAATCCACTTCAAATGACATAAAACATGCCCCTGCTAAGTTTACATACCTGAGTGATTTTTAGGTGATAAATCTAGACTTGAAATTTTGACCTTTTTTCACTCCAAACCATGACCCGCCGCCTGTCGCAGACATCAAAAATTGTGGTGTCAACTTTGTCAAAGAATTGACTCAAAACCTGTCCAAATCCACTTCAAATGACATAAAACATGCCCCTGAGTAGATTTTTAGGTGATAAATCTAGACTTGAAATTTTGACCTTTTTTCACTCCAAACCATGACCCGCCGCCTGTCGCAGACATCAAAAATTGTGGTGTCAACTTTGTCAAAGAATTGACTCAAAACCTGTCCAAATCCACTTCAAATGACATAAAACATGCCCCTGAGTGAGTTTTTAGGTGATAAATCTAGACTTGAAATTTTGACCTTTTTTCACTCCAAACCATGACCCGCCGCCTGTCGCAGACATCAAAAATTGTGGTGTCAACTTTGTCAAAGAATTGACTCAAAACCTGTCCAAATCCACTTCAAATGACATAAAACATGCCCCTGAGTAGATTTTTAGGTGATAAATCTAGACTTGAAATTTTGACCTTTTTTCACTCCAAACCATGACCCGCCGCCTGTCGCAGACATCAAAAATTGTGGTGTCAACTTTGTCAAAGAATTGACTCAAAACCTGTCCAAATCCACTTCAAATGACATAAAACATGCCCCTGCTAAGTTTTACATACCCCTGAGTGATTTTTAGGTGATAAATCTAGACCTTGAAATTTTGACCTTTTTTCACTCCAAACCATGACCCGCCGCCTGTCGCAGACATCAAAAATTGTGGTGTCAACTTTGTCAAAGAATTGACTCAAAACCTGTCCAAATCCACTTCAAATGACATAAAACATGCCCCTGAGTAGATTTTTAGGTGATAAATCTAGACTTGAAATTTTGACCTTTTTTCACTCCAAACCATGACCCGCCGCCTGTCGCAGACATCAAAAATTGTGGTGTCAACTTTGTCAAAGAATTGACTCAAAACCTGTCCAAATCCACTTCAAATGACATAAAACATGCCCCTGAGTGAGTTTTTAGGTGATAAATCTAGACTTGAAATTTTGACCTTTTTTCACTCCAAACCATGACCCGCCGCCTGTCGCAGACATCAAAAATTGTGGTGTCAACTTTGTCAAAGAATTGACTCAAAACCTGTCCAAATCCACTTCAAATGACATAAAACATGCCCCTGAGTAGATTTTTAGGTGATAAATCTAGACTTGAAATTTTGACCTTTTTTCACTCCAAACCATGACCCGCCGCCTGTCGCAGACATCAAAAATTGTGGTGTCAACTTTGTCAAAGAATTGACTCAAAACCTGTCCAAATCCACTTCAAATGACATAAAACATGCCCCTGAGTGAGTTTTTAGGTGATAAATCTAGACTTGAAATTTTGACCTTTTTTCACTCCAAACCATGACCCGCCGCCTGTCGCAGACATCAAAAATTGTGGTGTCAACTTTGTCAAAGAATTGACTCAAAACCTGTCCAAATCCACTTCAAATGACATAAAACATGCCCCTGGCTAAGTTTTACATACCCTGAGTGATTTTTAGGTGATAAATCTAGACTTGAAATT
This sequence comes from Lates calcarifer, assembly GCF_001640805.2. Classification (NCBI taxonomy): domain Eukaryota; kingdom Metazoa; phylum Chordata; class Actinopteri; family Centropomidae; genus Lates; species Lates calcarifer. The sequence goes on from NW_026117885.1 coordinate 37,089, forward strand.
TTGACCTTTTTTCACTCCAAACCATGACCCGCCGCCTGTCGCAGACATCAAAAATTGTGGTGTCAACTTTGTCAAAGAATTGACTCAAAACCTGTCCAAATCCACTTCAAATGACATAAAACATGCCCCTGAGTGAGTTTTTAGGTGATAAATCTAGACTTGAAATTTTGACCTTTTTTCACTCCAAACCATGACCCGCCGCCTGTCGCAGACATCAAAAATTGTGGTGTCAACTTTGTCAAAGAATTGACTCAAAACCTGTCCAAATCCACTTCAAATGACATAAAACATGCCCCTGAGTGAGTTTTTAGGTGATAAATCTAGACTTGAAATTTTGACCTTTTTTCACTCCAAACCATGACCCGCCGCCTGTCGCAGACATCAAAAATTGTGGTGTCAACTTTGTCAAAGAATTGACTCAAAACCTGTCCAAATCCACTTCAAATGACATAAAACATGCCCCTGAGTAGATTTTTAGGTGATAAATCTAGACTTGAAATTTTGACCTTTTTTCACTCCAAACCATGACCCGCCGCCTGTCGCAGACATCAAAAATTGTGGTGTCAACTTTGTCAAAGAATTGACTCAAAACCTGTCCAAATCCACTTCAAATGACATAAAACATGCCCCTGCTAAGTTTACATACCCTGAGTGATTTTTAGGTGATAAATCTAGACTTGAAATTTTGACCTTTTTTCACTCCAAACCATGACCCGCCGCCTGTCGCAGACATCAAAAATTGTGGTGTCAACTTTGTCAAAGAATTGACTCAAAACCTGTCCAAATCCACTTCAAATGACATAAAACATGCCCCTGAGTAGATTTTTTAGGTGATAAATCTAGACTTGAAATTTTGACCTTTTTTCACTCCAAACCATGACCCGCCGCCTGTCGCAGACATCAAAAATTGTGGTGTCAACTTTGTCAAAGAATTGACTCAAAACCTGTCCAAATCCACTTCAAATGACATAAAACATGCCCCTGAGTGATGTTTTTAGGTGATAAATCTAGACTTGAAATTTTGACCTTTTTTCACTCCAAACCATGACCCGCCGCCTGTCGCAGACATCAAAAATTGTGGTGTCAACTTTGTCAAAGAATTGACTCAAAACCTGTCCAAATCCACTTCAAATGACATAAAACATGCCCCTGGCTAAGTTTTACATACCCTGAGTGATTTTTAGGTGATAAATCTAGACTTGAAATTTTGACCTTTTTTCACTCCAAACCATGACCCGCCGCCTGTCGCAGACATCAAAAATTGTGGTGTCAACTTTGTCAAAGAATTGACTCAAAACCTGTCCAAATCCACTTCAAATGACATAAAACATGCCCCTGAGTAGATTTTTAGGTGATAAATCTAGACTTGAAATTTTGACCTTTTTTCACTCCAAACCATGACCCGCCGCCTGTCGCAGACATCAAAAATTGTGGTGTCAACTTTGTCAAAGAATTGACTCAAAACCTGTCCAAATCCACTTCAAATGACATAAAACATGCCCCTGGCTAAGTTTTACATACCCCTGAGTGATTTTTAGGTGATAAATCTAGACTTGAAATTTTGACCTTTTTTCACTCCAAACCATGACCCGCCGCCTGTCGCAGACATCAAAAATTGTGGTGTCAACTTTGTCAAAGAATTGACTCAAAACCTGTCCAAATCCACTTCAAATGACATAAAACATGCCCCTGAGTGATTTTTAGGTGATAAATCTAGACTTGAAATTTTGACCTTTTTTCACTCCAAACCATGACCCGCCGCCTGTCGCAGACATCAAAAATTGTGGTGTCAACTTTGTCAAAGAATTGACTCAAAACCTGTCCAAATCCACTTCAAATGACATAAAACATGCCCCTGAGCTGAGTGTTTTAGGTGATAAATCTAGACTTGAAATTTTGACCTTTTTTCACTCCAAACCATGACCCGCCGCCTGTCGCAGACATCAAAAATTGTGGTGTCAACTTTGTCAAAGAATTGACTCAAAACCTGTCCAAATCCACTTCAAATGACATAAAACATGCCCCTGAGTAGATTTTTAGGTGATAAATCTAGACTTGAAATTTTGACCTTTTTTCACTCCAAACCATGACCCGCCGCCTGTCGCAGACATCAAAAATTGTGGTGTCAACTTTGTCAAAGAATTGACTCAAAACCTGTCCAAATCCACTTCAAATGACATAAAACATGCCCCTGAGTGAGTTTTTAGGTGATAAATCTAGACTTGAAATTTTGACCTTTTTTCACTCCAAACCATGACCCGCCGCCTGTCGCAGACATCAAAAATTGTGGTGTCAACTTTGTCAAAGAATTGACTCAAAACCTGTCCAAATCCACTTCAAATGACATAAAACATGCCCCTGGCTAAGTTTACATACCCTGAGTGTTTTTAGGTGATAAATCTAGACTTGAAATTTTGACCTTTTTTCACTCCAAACCATGACCCGCCGCCTGTCGCAGACATCAAAAATTGTGGTGTCAACTTTGTCAAAGAATTGACTCAAAACCTGTCCAAATCCACTTCAAATGACATAAAACATGCCCCTGAGTGAGTTTTTAGGTGATAAATCTAGACTTGAAATTTTGACCTTTTTTCACTCCAAACCATGACCCGCCGCCTGTCGCAGACATCAAAAATTGTGGTGTCAACTTTGTCAAAGAATTGACTCAAAACCTGTCCAAATCCACTTCAAATGACATAAAACATGCCCCTGAGTAGTATTTTTAGGTGATAAATCTAGACTTGAAATTTTGACCTTTTTTCACTCCAAACCATGACCCGCCGCCTGTCGCAGACATCAAAAATTGTGGTGTCAACTTTGTCAAAGAATTGACTCAAAACCTGTCCAAATCCACTTCAAATGACATAAAACATGCCCCTGCTAAGTTTTACATACCCCTGAGTATTTTTAGGTGAAAATCTAGACTTGAAATTTTGACCTTTTTTCACTCCAAACCATGACCCGCCGCCTGTCGCAGACATCAAAAATTGTGGTGTCAACTTTGTCAAAGAATTGACTCAAAACCTGTCCAAATCCACTTCAAATGACATAAAACATGCCCTGACTAAGTTTTACATACCCTGAGTAGTTTTTAGGTGATAAATCTAGACCTGAAATTTTGACCTTTTTTCACTCCAAACCATGACCCGCCGCCTGTCGCAGACATCAAAAATTGTGGTGTCAACTTTGTCAAAGAATTGCACTCAAAACCTGTCCAAATCCACTTCAAATGACATAAAACATGCCCCCTGAGTAGTTTTTAGGTGATAAAATCTAGACTGAAATTTTGACCTTTTTTCACTCCAAACCATGACCCGCCGCCTGTCGCAGACATCAAAAATTGTGGTGTCAACTTTGTCAAAGAATTGACTCAAAACCTGTCCAAATCCACTTCAAATGACATAAAACATGCCCCTGAGTAGTTTTTAGGTGAATAAATCTAGACCTTGAAATTTTGACCTTTTTTCACTCCAAACCATGACCCGCCGCCTGTCGCAGACATCAAAAATTGTGGTGTCAACTTTGTCAAAGAATTCGACTCAAAACCTGTCCAAATCCACTTCAAATGACATAAAACATGCCCCTGAGCTAAGTTTTACATAAGTAGTTTTTAGGTGAAAAATCTAGACCTGAAATTTTGACCTTTTTTCACTCCAAACCATGACCCGCCGCCTGTCGCAGACATCAAAAATTGTGGTGTCAACTTTGTCAAAGAATTCACTCAAAACCTGTCCAAATCCACTTCAAATGACATAAAACATGCCCCTGAGTAGTTTTTAGGTGAAAAATCTAGACCTGAAATTTTGACCTTTTTTCACTCCAAACCATGACCCGCCGCCTGTCGCAGACATCAAAAATTGTGGTGTCAACTTTGTCAAAGAATTCACTCAAAACCTGTCCAAATCCACTTCAAATGACATAAAACATGCCCCTGAGTAGTTTTTAGGTGAAAAATCTAGACCTGAAATTTTGACCTTTTTTCACTCCAAACTGACCCGCCGCCTGTCGCAGACATCAAAAATTGTGGTGTCAACTTTGTCAAAGAATTCACTCAAAACCTGTCCAAATCCACTTCAAATGACATAAAACATGCCCCTGACCCCCTGAGTAGTTTTAGGTGAAAAATCTAGACCTGAAATTTTGACCTTTTTTCACTCCAAACATGACCCGCCGCCTGTCGCAGACATCAAAAATTGTGGTGTCAACTTTGTCAAAGAATTCACTCAAAACCTGTCCAAATCCACTTCAAATGACATAAAACATGCCCCTGAGTAGTTTTTAGGTGAAAAATCTAGACCTGAAATTTTGACCTTTTTTCACTCCAAACCATGACCCGCCGCCTGTCGCAGACATCAAAAATTGTGGTGTCAACTTTGTCAAAGAATTCACTCAAAACCTGTCCAAATCCACTCAAATGACATAAAACATGCCGACTGCCCCTGAGTAGTTTTTAGGTGAAAAATCTAGACCTGAAATTTTGACCTTTTTTCACTCCAAACCATGACCCGCCGCCTGTCGCAGACATCAAAAATTGTGGTGTCAACTTTGTCAAAGAATTCACTCAAAACCTGTCCAAATCCACTTCAAATGACATAAAACATGCCCCTGAGTAGTTTTAGGTGAAAAATCTAGACCTGAAATTTTGACCTTTTTTCACTCAAACCATGACCCGCCGCCTGTCGCAGACATCAAAAATTGTGGTGTCAACTTTGTCAAAGAATTCACTCAAAACCTGTCCAAATCCACTTCAAATGACATAAAACATGCCCCTGAGTAGTTTTTAGGTGAAAAATCTAGACCTGAAATTTTGACCTTTTTTCACTCCAAACCATGACCCGCCGCCTGTCGCAGACATCAAAAATTGTGGTGTCAACTTTGTCAAAGAATTCACTCAAAACCTGTCCAAATCCACTTCAAATGACATAAAAACATGCCCTGAGTAGTTTTTAGGTGAAAAATCTAGACCTGAAATTTTGACCTTTTTCACTCCAAACATGACCCGCTGTCGCAGACATCAAAAATTGTGGTGTCAACTTTGTCAAAGAATTCACTCAAAACCTGTCCAAATCCACTTCAAATGACATAAAACATGCCCCTGAGTAGTTTTAGGTGAAAAATCTAGACCTGAAATTTTGACCTTTTTTCACTCCAAACCATGACCCGCCGCCTGTCGCAGACATCAAAAATTGTGGTGTCAACTTTGTCAAAGAATTCACTCAAAACCTGTCCAAATCCACTTCAAATGACATAAAACATGCCCCTGAGTGAGTAGTTTTAGGTGAAAAATCTAGACCTGAAATTTTGACCTTTTTTCACTCCAAACCATGACCCGCCGCCTGTCGCAGACATCAAAAATTGTGGTCAACTTTGTCAAAGAATTCACTCAAAACCTGTCCAAATCCACTTCAAATGACATAAAACATGCCCCTGAGTAGTTTTTAGGTGAAAAATCTAGACCTGAAATTTTGACCTTTTTTCACTCCAAACGATGACCCGCCGCCTGTCGCAGACATCAAAAATTGTGGTGTCAACTTTGTCAAAGAATTCACTCAAAACCTGTCCAAATCCACTTCAAATGACATAAAACATGCCCCTGACTAAG
>NW_026117886.1:0-22179 GCF_001640805.2 Lates calcarifer
TAAAGAATGTTTATAAATATTGGAATTAAGAAACTTGAAAACAGTGTTGTTGAGATTTCAGTCTCTCTACTTCTGTTCAGAGTATACAGCTATTGGCCATTCTGTCCTGATTAAACCTGAAAACGCAGCTTAAAACCACTCTCTCCACAGACAGGCATTGCTCCCAAGGCACAGAACAGGCAAAAGGTGTCCCGACAGGAAATGATGGGTTTCAACCATAAAGAATGTTTATAAATATTGGAAATTAAAAAAACACTGAAAGTTATTGAGATTTCAGTCTCTCTTCTTCTGTTCACCGTTTTGCCATTCTGAGCTGATTAAGCCTTAAAACGCAGCGTTAAACATCTCTCTCACACAACGAGGCAACAGGTGCCCCGACAGGAAATGATGGGTGTTAACCATAAAGAATGTTTATAAAATTGGAAATTAACAAAACACTGAAATAGTGTTATTGAGATTTCAGTCTCTCTTCTTCTGTTCACCTTTTTGCCATTCTGAGCTGATTAAGCCTTAAAACTCAGCGTTAAACTCTCTCTCACACACAGAGGCAACAGGTGCCCCGACTGGAAATGATGGGTCAAACATAAAGAATGTTTATAAGCATTGGAAATTAAGAAACTCTGAAACAGTGTTATTGAGATTTCAGTCTCTCTACTTCTGTTCAGAGTATGCACCTTTTTGCCATTCTGAGCTGATTAAACATTAAAACGCACCATTAAACCTCGCTCTCACACAACAGAGGCAACAGGTGCCCCGATGAGAAATGATGGGTTTCAACCATAAAGAATGTTTATAAATATTGGGAATTAAGAAACGTTGACAACAGTTTGTTGAGATTTCAGTCTCTCTACTTCTGTTCAGAGTATACAGCTATTGGCCATTCTGTCCTGATTAAACCTGAAAACGCAGCTTAAAACCACTCTCTCCACAGACAGGCATTGCTCCCAAGGCACAGAACAGCAAAAGGTGTCCCGACAGGAAATGATGGGTTTCAACCATAAAGAATGTTTATAAATATTGGAAATTAAAAAAACACTGAAATAGTGTTATTGAGATTTCAGTCTCTCTTCTTCTGTTCACCTTTTTGCCATTCTGAGCTGATTAAGCCTTAAAACTCAGCGTTAAAACTCTCTCTCACACAACAGAGGCAACAGGTGCCCCGACTGGAAATGATGGGTGTCAAACATAAAGAATGTTTATAAGCATTGGAAATTAAGAAACTCTGAAACAGTGTTATTGAGATTTCAGTCTCTCTACTTCTGTTCAGAGTATGCACCTTTTGCCATTCTGAGCTGATTAAACATTAAAACGCACCATTAAACCGCTCTCACACAACAGAGGCAACAGGTGCCCCGATGAGAAATGATGGGTTTCAACCATAAAGAATGTTTATAAATATTGGGAATTAAGAAACGTTGACAACAGTGTTGTTGAGATTTCAGTCTCTCTACTTCTGTTCAGAGTATACAGCTATTGGCCATTCTGTCCTGATTAAACCTGAAAACGCAGCTTAAAACCACTCTCTCCACAGACAGGCATTGCTCCCAAGGCACAGAACAGGCAAAAGGTGTCCCGACAGGAAATGATGGGTTTCAACCATAAAGAATGTTTATAAATATTGGAAATTAAACAAACACTGAAATAGTGTTATTGAGGATTTCAGTCTCTCTTCTTCTGTTCACCTTTTTGCCATTCTGAGCTGATTAAGCCTTAAAACTCAGCGTTAAAACTCTCTCTCACACAACAGAGGCAACAGGTGCCCCGACTGGAAATGATGGGTGTCAAACATAAAGAATGTTTATAAGCATTGGAAATTAAGAAACTCTGAAACAGTGTTATTGAGATTTCAGTCTCTCTACTTCTGTTCAGAGTATGCACCTTTTTGCCATTCTGAGCTGATTAAACATTAAAACGCACCATTAAACCTCGCTCTCACACAACAGAGGCAACAGGTGCCCCGATGAGAAATGATGGGTTTCAACCATAAAGAATGTTTATAAATATTGGGAATTAAGAAACGTTGACAACAGTGTTGTTGAGATTTCAGTCTCTCTACTTCTGTTCAGAGTATACAACTATTGGCCATTCTGTCCTGATTAAACCTGAAAACGCAGCTTAAAACCACTCTCTCCACAGACAGGCCATTGCTCCCAAGGCACAGAACAGGCAAAAGGTGTCCCGACAGGAAATGATGGGTTTCAACCATAAAGAATGTTTATAAATATTGGAAATTAAACAAACACGTGAAATAGTGTTATGAGATTTCAGTCTCTCTTCTTCTGTTCACCCTTTTGCCATTCTGAGCTGATTAAGCTTAAAACTCAGAGTTAAAACTCTCTCTCACACAACAGAGGCAACAGGTGCCCCGACTGGAAATGATGGGTGTCAAACATAAAAGAATGTTTATAAGCATTGGAAATTAAGAAACTCTGAAACAGTGTTATTGAGATTTCAGTCTCTCTACTTCTGTCAGAGTATGCACTTTTGCCTCTGATGATTAACATTAAAACCGCACCATTAAACCTCGCTCTCACACAACAGAGGCAACAGGTGCCCCGATGAGAATGATGGGTTTCAACCATAAAGAATGTTTATAATATTGGGAATTAAGAAACGTTGAAACAGTGTTATGAGATTCAGTCTCTCTACTTCTGTTCAGAGTATGGCACCTTTTTGCCATTCTGAGCTGATTAAACATTTAAAACGCACCATTAAACCTCGCTCTCACACAACAGAGGCAACAGGTGCCCCGATGAGAAATGATGGGTTTCAACCATAAAGAATGTTTATAAATATTGGGAATTAAGAAACGTTGACAACAGTGGTTGTTGAGATTTCAGTCTCTCTACTTCTGTTCAGAGTATACAGCTATTGGCCATTCTGTCCTGATTAAACCTGAAAACGCAGCTTAAAACCACTCTCTCCACAGACAGGCATTGCTCCCAAGGCACAGAACAGGCAAAAGGTGTCCCGACAGGAAATGATGGGTTTCAACCATAAAGAATGTTTATAAATATTGGAAATTAAACAAACACTGAAATAGTGTTATTGAGATTTCAGTCTCTCTTCTTCTGTTCACCCTTTTGCCATTCTGAGCTGATTAAGCCTTAAAACTCAGCGTTAAAACTCTCTCTCACACAACAGAGGCAACAGGTGCCCCGACTGGAAATGATGGGTGTCAAACATAAAGAATGTTTATAAGCATTGGAAATTAAGAAACTCTGAAACAGTGTTATTGAGATTTCAGTCTCTCTACTTCTGTTCAGAGTATGCACCTTTTTGCCATTCTGAGCTGATTAAACATTAAAACGCACCATTAAACCTCGCTCTCACACAACAGAGGCAACAGGTGCCCCGATGAGAAATGATGGGTTTCAACCATAAAGAATGTTTATAAATATTGGGAATTAAGAAACGTTGACAACAGTGTTGTTGAGATTTCAGTCTCTCTACTTCTGTTCAGAGTATGCACCTTTTTGCCATTCTGAGCTGATTAAACATTAAAACGCACCATTAAACCTCGCTCTCACACAACAGAGGCAACAGGTGCCCCGACTGGAAATGATGGGTTTCAGCCATAAAGAATGTTTATAAATATTGGAAATTAAAAAAACACTGAAATAGTGTTATTGAGATTTCAGTTCTCCCTTCTTCTGTTCACCTTTTTGCCATTCTGAGCTGATTAAGCCTTAAAACTCAGCGTTAAAACTCTCTCTCACACAACAGAGGCAACAGGTGCCCCGACTGGAAATGATGGGTGTCAAACATAAAGAATGTTTATAAGCATTGGAAATTAAGAAACTCTGAAACAGTGTTATTGAGATTTCAGTCTCTCTACTTCTGTTCAGAGTATACAGCTATTGGCCATTCTGTCCTGATTAAACCTGAAAACGCAGCTTAAAACCACTCTCTCCACAGACAGGCATTGCTCCCAAGGCACAGAACAGGCAAAAGGTGTCCCGACAGGAAATGATGGGTTTCAAACATAAAGAATGTTTATAAATATTGGAAATTAAAAAAACACTGAAATAGTGTTATTGAGATTTCAGTCTCTCTTCTTCTGTTCACCGTTTTGCCATTCTGAGCTGATTAAGCCTTAAAACGCAGCGTTAAACATCTCCCTCACACAACAGAGGCAACAGGTGCCCCGACTGGAAATGATGGGTGTCAAACATAAAAAATGTTTATAAGCATTGGAAATTAAGAAACTCTGAAACAGTGTTATTGAGATTTCAGTCTCTCTACTTCTGTTCAGAGTATGCACCTTTTTGCCATTCTGAGCTGATTAAACATTAAAACGCACCATTAAACCTCGCTCTCACACAACAGAGGCAACAGGTGCCCCGATGAGAAATGATGGGTTTCAACCATAAAGAATGTTTATAAATATTGGGAATTAAGAAACGTTGACAACAGTGTTGTTGAGATTTCAGTCTCTCTACTTCTGTTCAGAGTATACAGCTATTGGCCATTCTGTCCTGATTAAACCTGAAAACGCAGCTTAAAACCACTCTCTCCACAGACAGGCATTGCTCCCAAGGCACAGAACAGGCAAAAGGTGTCCCGACAGGAAATGATGGGTTTCAACCATAAAGAATGTTTATAAATATTGGAAATTAAACAAACACTGAAATAGTGTTATTGAGATTCAGTCTCTCTTCTTCTGTTCACCCTTTTGCCATTCTGAGCTGATTAAGCCTTAAAACTCAGAGTTAAAACTCTCTCTCACACAACAGAGGCAACAGGTGCCCCGACTGGAAATGATGGGTGTCAAACATAAAGAATGTTTATAAGCATTGGAAATTAAGAAACTCTGAAACAGTGTTATTGAGATTTCAGTCTCTCTACTTCTGTTCAGAGTATGCACCTTTTTGCCATTCTGAGCTGATTAAACATTAAAACGCACCATTAAACCTCGCTCTCACACAACAGAGGCAACAGGTGCCCCGATGAGAAATGATGGGTTTCAACCATAAAGAATGTTTATAAATATTGGGAATTAAGAAACGTTGACAACAGTGTTGTTGAGATTTCAGTCTCTCTACTTCTGTTCAGAGTATGCACCTTTTTGCCATTCTGAGCTGATTAAACATTAAAACGCACCATTAAACCTCGCTCTCACACAACAGAGGCAACAGGTGCCCCGACTGGAAATGATGGGTTTCAGCCATAAAGAATGTTTATAAGCATTGGAAATTAAGAAACTCTGAAACAGTGTTATTGAGATTTCAGTCTCTCTACTTCTGTTCAGAGTATACAGCTATTGGCCATTCTGTCCTGATTAAACCTGAAAACGCAGCTTAAAACCACTCTCTCCACAGACAGGCATTGCTCCCAAGGCACAGAACAGGCAAAAGGTGTCCCGACAGGAAATGATGGGTTTCAACCATAAAGAATGTTTATAAATATTGGAAATTAAAAAAACACTGAAATGGAGTTATTGAGATTTCAGTCTCTCTTCTTCTGTTCACCGTTTTGCCATTCTGAGCTGATTAAGCCTTAAAACGCAGCGTTAAACATCTCTCTCACACAACCGAGGCAACAGGTGCCCGACAGGAAATGATGGGGTGTTAACCATAAAGAATGTTTATAAATATTGGAAATTAACAAAACACTGAAATAGTGTTATTGAGATTTCAGTCTCTCTTCTTCTGTTCACCTTTTTGCCATTCTGAGCTGATTAAGCCTTAAAACTCAGCGTTTAAACCTCTCTCTCACACAACAGAGGCAACAGGTGCCCCGACTGGAAATGATGGGTGTCAAACATAAAGAATGTTTATAAGCATTGGAAATTAAGAAACTCTGAAACAGTGTTATTGAGATTTCAGTCTCTCTACTTCTGTTCAGAGTATGCACCTTTTTGCCATTCTGAGCTGATTAAACATTAAAACGCACCATTAAACCTCGCTCTCACACAACAGAGGCAACAGGTGCCCGATGAGAAATGATGGGTTTCAACCATAAAGAATGTTTATAAATATTGGGAATTAAGAAACGTTGACAACAGTGTTGTTGAGATTTCAGTCTCTCTACTTCTGTTCAGAGTATACAGCTATTGGCCATTCTGTCCTGATTAAACCTGAAAACGCAGCTTAAAACCACTCTCTCCACAGACAGGCATTGCTCCCAAGGCACAGAACAGGCAAAAGGTGTCCCGACAGGAAATGATGGGTTTCAACCATAAAGAATGTTTATAAATATTGGAAATTAAAAAAACACTGAAATAGTGTTATTGAGATTTCAGTCTCTCTTCTTCTGTTCACCTTTTTGCCATTCTGAGCTGATTAAGCCTTAAAACTCAGCGTTAAACCTCTCTCTCACACAACAGAAGCAACAGGTGCCCCGATGAGAAATGATGGGTTTCAACCATAAAGAATGTTTATAAATATTGGGAATTAAGAAACGTTGACAACAGTGTTGTTGAGATTTCAGTCTCTCTACTTCTGTTCAGAGTATGCACCTTTTTGCCATTCTGAGCTGATTAAACATTAAAACGCACCATTAAACCTCGCTCTCACACAACAGAGGCAACAGGTGCCCCGATGAGAAATGATGGGTGTTAAACAAAAAGAATGCTTATAAATATTGGAAATTAAGGAACGTTGAACAACAGTGTTGTTGAGATTTCATTCTCACTTCTTCTGTTCAGAGTATGCACCTTATTGCCATTCTGAGCTGATTAAACATTAAAACGCACCATTAAACCTCGCCCTCACACAACAGAGGCAACAGGTGCCCCGATGAGAAATGATGGGTTTCAACCATAAAGAATGTTTATAAATATTGGGAATTAAGAAACGTTGACAACAGTGTTGTTGAGATTTCAGTCTCTCTACTTCTGTTCAGAGTATACAGCTATTGGCCATTCTGTCCTGATTAAACCTGAAAACGCAGCTTAAAACCACTCTCTCCACAGACAGGCATTGCTCCCAAGGCACAGAACAGGCAAAAGGTGTCCCGACAGGAAATGATGGGTTTCAACCATAAAGAATGTTTATAAATATTGGAAATTAAACAAACACTGAAATAGTGTTATTGAGATTTCAGTCTCTCTTCTTCTGTTCACCCTTTTGCCATTCTGAGCTGATTAAGCCTTAAAACTCAGAGTTAAAACTCTCTCTCACACAACAGAGGCAACAGGTGCCCCGACTGGAAATGATGGGTGTCAAACATAAAGAATGTTTATAAGCATTGGAAATTAAGAAACTCTGAAACAGTGTTATTGAGATTTCAGTCTCTCTACTTCTGTTCAGAGTATGCACCTTTTTGCCATTCTGAGCTGATTAAACATTAAAACGCCACCATTAAACCTCGCTCTCACACAACAGAGGCAACAGGTGCCCCGATGAGAAATGATGGGTTTCAACCATAAAGAATGTTTATAAATATTGGGAATTAAGAAACGTTGACAACAGTGTTGTTGAGATTTCAGTCTCTCTACTTCTGTTCAGAGTATGCACCTTTTTGCCATTCTGAGCTGATTAAACATTAAAACGCACCATTAAACCTCGCTCTCACACAACAGAGGCAACAGGTGCCCCGACTGGAAATGATGGGTTTCAGCCATAAAGAATGTTTATAAATATTGGAAATTAAAAAAACACTGAAATAGTGTTATTGAGATTTCAGTCTCCCTTCTTCTGTTCACCTTTTTGCCATTCTGAGCTGATTAAGCCTTAAAACTCAGCGTTAAAACTCTCTCTCACACAACAGAGGCAACAGGTGCCCCGATGAGAAATGATGGGTTTCAACCATAAAGAATGTTTATAAATATTGGGAATTAAGAAACGTTGACAACAGTGTTGTTGAGATTTCAGTCTCTCTACTTCTGTTCAGAGTATACAGCTATTGGCCATTCTGTCCTGATTAAACCTGAAAACGCAGCTTAAAACCACTCTCTCCACAGACAGGCATTGCTCCCAAGGCACAGAACAGGCAAAAGGTGTCCCGACAGGAAATGATGGGTTTCAAACATAAAGAATGTTTATAAATATTGGAAATTAAAAAAACACTGAAATAGTGTTATTGAGATTTCAGTCTCTCTTCTTCTGTTCACCGTTTTGCCATTCTGAGCTTATTAAGCCTTAAAACGCAGCGTTAAACATCTCCCTCACACAACAGAGGCAACAGGTGCCCCGACTGGAAATGATGGGTGTTAACCATAAAGAATGTTTATAAATATTGGAAATTAACAAAACACTGAAATAGTGTTATTGAGATTTCAGTCTCTCTTCTTCTGTTCACCTTTTTGCCATTCTGAGCTGATTAAGCCTTAAAACTCAGCGTTAAACCTCTCTCTCACACAACAGAGGCAACAGGTGCCCCGACTGGAAATGATGGGTGTCAAACATAAAGAATGTTTATAAGCATTGGAAATTAAGAAACTCTGAAACAGTGTTATTGAGATTTCAGTCTCTCTACTTCTGTTCAGAGTATGCACCTTTTTGCCATTCTGAGCTGATTAAACATTAAAACGCACCATTAAACCTCGCTCTCACACAACAGAGGCAACAGGTGCCCCGATGAGAAATGATGGGTTTCAACCATAAAGAATGTTTATAAATATTGGGAATTAAGAAACGTTGACAACAGTGTTGTTGAGATTTCAGTCTCTCTACTTCTGTTCAGAGTATACAGCTATTGGCCATTCTGTCCTGATTAAACCTGAAAACGCAGCTTAAAACCACTCTCTCCACAGACAGGCATTGCTCCCAAGGCACAGAACAGGCAAAAGGTGTCCCGACAGGAAATGATGGGTTTCAACCATAAAGAATGTTTATAAATATTGGAAATTAAAAAAAACACTGAAATAGTGTTATTGAGATTTCAGTCTCTCTTCTTCTGTTCACCGTTTTGCCATTCTGAGCTGATTAAGCCTTAAAACGCAGCGTTAAACATCTCTCTCACACAACCGAGGCAACAGGTGCCCGACAGGAAATGATGGGTGTTAACCATAAGGAATGTTTATAAATATTGGAAATTAACAAAACACTGAAATAGTGTTATTGAGATTTCAGTCTCTCTACTTCTGTTCAGAGTATGCACCTTTTTGCCATTCTGAGCTGATTAAACATTAAAACGCACCATTAAACCTCGCTCTCACACAACAGAGGCAACAGGTGCCCCGATGAGAAATGATGGGTGTTAAACAAAAAGAATGCTTATAAATATTGGAAATTAAGGAACGTTGAACAACAGTGTTGTTGAGATTTCATTCTCACTTCTTCTGTTCAGAGTATGCACCTTTTTGCCATTCTGAGCTGATTAAACATTAAAACGCACCATTAAACCTCGCCCTCACACAACAGAGGCAACAGGTGCCCCGATGAGAAATGATGGGTTTCAACCATAAAGAATGTTTATAAATATTGGAAATTAAAAAAACACTGAAATAGTGTTATTGAGATTTCAGTCTCTCTTCTTCTGTTCACCTTTTTGCCATTCTGAGCTGATTAAGCCTTAAAACTCAGCGTTAAACCTCTCTCTCACACAACAGAAGCAACAGGTGCCCCGACTGGAAATGATGGGTTTCAAACATAAAGAATGTTTATAAATATTGGAAATTTAAAAAACACTGAAATAGTGTTATTGAGATTTCAGTCTCTCTTCTTCTGTTCACCTTTTTGCCATTCTGAGCTGATTAAGCCTTAAAACTCAGCGTTAAAACTCTCTCTCACACAACAGAGGCAACAGGTGCCCCGACAGGAAATGATGGGTGTTAACCATAAAGAATGTTTATAAATATTGGAAATTAACAAAACACTGAAATGGAGTTATTGAGATTTCAGTCTCTCTACTTCTGTTCAGAGTATGCACCTTTTTGCCATTCTGAGCTGATTAAACATTAAAACGCACCATTAAACCTCGCTCTCACACAACAGAGGCAACAGGTGCCCCGATGAGAAATGATGGGTTTCAACCATAAAGAATGTTTATAAATATTGGGAATTAAGAAACGTTGACAACAGTGTTGTTGAGATTTCAGTCTCTCTACTTCTGTTCAGAGTATACAGCTATTGGCCATTCTGTCCTGATTAAACCTGAAAACGCAGCTTAAAACCACTCTCTCCACAGACAGGCATTGCTCCCAAGGCACAGAACAGGCAAAAGGTGTCCCGACAGGAAATGATGGGTTTCAACCATAAAGAATGTTTATAAATATTGGAAATTAACAAAACACTGAAATAGTGTTATTGAGATTTCAGTCTCTCTTCTTCTGTTCACCTTTTTGCCATTCTGAGCTGATTAAGCCTTAAAACGCAGCGTTAAACCTCTCTCTCACACAACAGAGGCAACAGGTGCCCCGACAGGAAATGATGGGTGTTAACCATAAAGAATGTTTATAAATATTGGAAATTAACAAAACACTGAAATGGAGTTATTGAGATTTCAGTCTCTCTACTTCTGTTCAGAGTATGCACCTTTTTGCCATTCTGAGCTGATTAAACATTAAAACGCACCATTAAACCTCGCTCTCACACAACAGAGGCAACAGGTGCCCCGATGAGAAATGATGGGTTTCAACCATAAAGAATGTTTATAAATATTGGGAATTAAGAAACGTTGACAACAGTGTTGTTGAGATTTCAGTCTCTCTACTTCTGTTCAGAGTATACAGCTATTGGCCATTCTGTCCTGATTAAACCTGAAAACGCAGCTTAAAACCACTCTCTCCACAGACAGGCATTGCTCCCAAGGCACAGAACAGGCAAAAGGTGTCCCGACAGGAAATGATGGGTTTCAACCATAAAGAATGTTTATAAATATTGGAAATTAAAAAAACCCTGAAATGGAGTTATTGAGATTTCAGTCTCTCTTCTTCTGTTCACCGTTTTGCCATTCTGAGCTGATTAAGCCTTAAAACGCAGCGTTAAACATCTCTCTCACACAACAGAGGCAACAGGTGCCCGACAGGAAATGATGGGTGTTAACCATAAAGAATGTTTATAAATATTGGAAATTAACAAAACACTGAAATAGTGTTATTGAGATTTCAGTCTCTCTTCTTCTGTTCACCTTTTTGCCATTCTGAGCTGATTAAGCCTTAAAACTCAGCGTTAAACCTCTCTCTCACACAACAGAGGCAACAGGTGCCCCGACTGGAAATGATGGGTGTCAAACATAAAGAATGTTTATAAGCATTGGAAATTAAGAAACTCTGAAACAGTGTTATTGAGATTTCAGTCTCTCTACTTCTGTTCAGAGTATGCACCTTTTTGCCATTCTGAGCTGATTAAACATTAAAACGCACCATTAAACCTCGCTCTCACACAACAGAGGCAACAGGTGCCCCGATGAGAAATGATGGGTTTCAACCATAAAGAATGTTTATAAATATTGGGAATTAAGAAACGTTGACAACAGTGTTGTTGAGATTTCAGTCTCTCTACTTCTGTTCAGATTATACAGCTATTGGCCATTCTGTCCTGATTAAACCTGAAAACGCAGCTTAAAACCACTCTCTCCACAGACAGGCATTGCTCCCAAGGCACAGAACAGGCAAAAGGTGTCCCGACAGGAAATGATGGGTTTCAACCATAAAGAATGTTTATAAATATTGGAAATTAAAAAAACACTGAAATAGTGTTATTGAGATTTCAGTCTCTCTTCTTCTGTTCACCTTTTTGCCATTCTGAGCTGATTAAGCCTTAAAACTCAGCGTTAAAACTCTCTCTCACACAACAGAGGCAACAGGTGCCCCGACTGGAAATGATGGGTGTCAAACATAAAGAATGTTTATAAGCATTGGAAATTAAGAAACTCTGAAACAGTGTTATTGAGATTTCAGTCTCTCTACTTCTGTTCAGAGTATACAGCTATTGGCCATTCTGTCCTGATTAAACCTGAAAACGCAGCTTAAAACCACTCTCTCCATAGACAGGCATTGCTCCCAAGGCACAGAACAGGCAAAAGGTGTCCCGACAGGAAATGATGGGTTTCAACCATAAAGAATGTTTATAAATATTGGAAATTAAAAAAACACTGAAACAGTGTTATTGAGATTTCAGTATCTCTACTTCTGTTCAGAGTATGCACCTTTTTGCCATTCTGAGCTGATTAAACATTAAAACGCACCATTAAACCTCGCTCTCACACAACAGAGGCAACAGGTGCCCCGATGAGAAATGATGGGTTTCAACCATAAAGAATGTTTATAAATATTGGGAATTAAGAAACGTTGACAACAGTGTTGTTGAGATTTCAGTCTCTCTACTTCTGTTCAGAGTATACAGCTATTGGCCATTCTGTCCTGATTAAACCTGAAAACGCAGCTTAAAACCACTCTTATAAGCATTGGAAATTAAGAAACTCTGAAACAGTGTTATTGAGATTTCAGTCTCTCTACTTCTGTTCAGAGTATGCACCTTTTTGCCATTCTGAGCTGATTAAACATTAAAACGCTTGGAAAACCGCTTATTTACACTCTGAGATTGCATACAGTGCACAAAAGAGGGAAAGCCTCTCCCGATAACAAATTATGGGTTTCAACCATTATGCTTGTTTACTAATATTGTAAAGTAAACAACTTTCATGTCCGTGTGGCTGAGTTCTTAGTTTGTCTTGTCCTGGTCAGAGAGTGCAGTATTAAGCCATTCTGAGCTGAATAAGCCTCAAATCGCTGCGAAAACCGCTTATTCACACACTAAGATTGCATACAGTGCACAAAAGAGGGAAAGGCTCTCCCGACAGGAAATTATGGGTTTCAATCATTATGCTTGTTTATTATAATAGAAATTAAGCAACTTTCATGTCCGTGTGGCTGAGTTCTTAGTTTGTCTTGTCCTGGTCAGATAATGCAGTATTAAGCCATTCTGAGCTGAATAAGCCTCAAATCGCTGCGAAAACCGCTTATTCACACACTAAGATTGCATACAGTGCACAAAAGAGGGAAAGGCTCTCCCGACAGGAAATTATGGGTTTCAATCATTATGCTTGTTTATTATAATAGAAATTAAGCAACTTTCATGTCCGTGTGGCTGAGTTCTTAGTTTGTCTTGTCCTGGTCGATAATGCAGTATTAAGCCATTCTTAATAAGCCTCAAATCGCTGCGAAAACCGCTTATTCACACACTAAGATTGCATACAGTGCACAAAAGAGGGAAAGGCTCTCCCGACAGGAAATTATGGTTTCAACCATAATGCTTGTTTACTAATATTGTAAAGTAAACAACTTTCATGTCCGTGTGGCTGAGTTCTTAGTTTGTCTTGTCCTGGTCAGAGAGTGCAGTATTAAGCCATTCTGGGCTGAATAAGCCTCAAAACGCTGGGAAAAACGCTTATTCACACTCTGAGATTGCATACAGTGCACAAAAGAGGGAAAGGCTCTCCCGACAGGAAATTATGGGTTCAACCATAATGCATGTTTACTAATATTGTAAAGTAAACAACTTTCATGTCCGTGTGGCTGAGTTCTTAGTTTGTCTTGTCCTGGTCAGAGAGTGCAGTATTAAGCCATTCTGGGCTGAATAAGCCTCAAAACGCTGGAAAAACCGCTTATTCACACTCTGAGATTGCATACAGTGCACAAAAGAGGGAAAGGCTCTCCCGACAGGAAATTATGGGTTCAACCATAATGCATGTTTACTAATATTGTAAAGTAAACAACTTTCATGTCCGTGTGGCTGAGTTCTTAGTTTGTCTTGTCCTGGTCGATAATGCAGTATTAAGCCATTCTGAGCTGAATAAGCCTCAAATCGCTGCGAAAACCGCTTATTCATACATTAAGATTGCATACAGTGCACAAAAGAGGGAAAGGCTCTCTCGACAGGAAATTATGGGTTTTAATCATTATGCTTGTTTATTATAATAGAAATTAAGCAACTTTCATGTCCGTGAAAACCGCTTATTCACACTCTGAGATTGCATACGGTGCACAAAAGAGGGAAAGGCTCTCCCGACAGGAAATTATGGTTTCAACCATAATGCTTGTTTACTAATATTGTAAAGTAAACAACTTTCATGTCCGTGTGGCTGAGTTCTTAGTTTGTCTTGTCCTGGTCAGAGAGTGCAGTATTAAGCCATTCTGAGCTGAATAAGCCTCAAAACGCTGGGAAAACCGCTTATTCACACTCTGAGATTGCATACAGTGCACAAAAGAGGGAAAGGCTCTCCCGACAGGAAATTATGGGTTTCAATCATTATGCTTGTTTATTATAATAGAAATTAAGCAACTTTCATGTCCGTGTGGCTGAGTTCTTAGTTTGTCTTGTCCTGGTCAGATAATGCAGTATTAAGCCATTCTGAGCTGAATAAGCCTCAAAACGCTGGGAAAACCGTTTATTCACACTCTGAGATTGCATACAGTGCACAAAAGAGGGAAAGGCTCTCCCGACAGGAAATTATGGGTTTCAATCATTATGCTTGTTTATTATAATAGAAATTAAGCAACTTTCATGTCCGTGTGGCTGAGTTCTTAGTTTGTCTTGTCCTGGTCGATAATGCAGTATTAAGCCATTCTGAGCTGAATAAGCCTCAAATCGCTGCGAAAACCGCTTATTCACACATTAAGATTGCATACAGTGCACAAAAGAGGGAAAGGCTCTCCCGACAGGAAATTATGGTTTCAACCATAATGCTTGTTTACTAATATTGTAAAGTAAACAACTTTCATGTCCGTGTGGCTGAGTTCTTAGTTTGTCTTGTCCTGGTCAGAGAGTGCAGTATTAAGCCATTCTGGGCTGAATAAGCCTCAAAACGCTGGGAAAACCGCTTATTCACACTCTGAGATTGCATACAGTGCACAAAAGAGGGAAAGGCTCTCCCGACAGGAAATTATGGGTTCAACCATAATGCTTGTTTATTATAATAGAAATTAAGCAACTTTCATGTCCGTGTGGCTGAGTTCTTAGTTTGTCTTGTCCTGGTCGATAATGCAGTATTAAGCCATTCTGAGCTGAATAAGCCTCAAATCGCTGCGAAAACCGCTTATTCATACATTAAGATTGCATACAGTGCACAAAAGAGGGAAAGGCTCTCCCGACAGGAAATTATGGGTTTCAATCATTATGCTTGTTTATTATAATAGAAATTAAGCAACTTTCATGTCCGTGAAAACCGCTTATTCACACTCTGAGATTGCATACGGTGCACAAAAGAGGGAAAGGCTCTCCCGACAGGAAATTATGGTTTCAACCATAATGCTTGTTTACTAATATTGTAAAGTAAACAACTTTCATGTCCGTGTGGCTGAGTTCTTAGTTTGTCTTGTCCTGGTCAGAGAGTGCAGTATTAAGCCATTCTGAGCTGAATAAGCCTCAAATCGCTGCGAAAACCGCTTATTCATACATTAAGATTGCATACAGCGCACAAAAGAGGGAAAGGCTCTCTCGACAGGAAATTATGGGTTTCAATCATAATGCTTGTTTATTATAATAGAAATTAAGCAACTTTCATGTCCGTGTGGCTGAGTTCTTAGTTTGTCTTGTCCTGGTCAGATAATGCAGTATTAAGCCATTCTGAGCTGAATAAGCCTCAAAACGCTGGGAAAACCGTTTATTCACACTCTAAGATTGCATACAGTGCACAAAAGAGGGAAAGGCTCTCCCGACAGGAAATTATGGGTTCAACCATAATGCTTGTTTACTAATATTGTAAAGTAAACAACTTTCATGTCCGTGTGGCTGAGTTCTTAGTTTGTCTTGTCCTGGTCGATAATGCAGTATTAAGCCATTCTGAGCTGAATAAGCCTCAAATCGCTGCGAAAACCGCTTATTCACACACTAAGATTGCATACAGTGCACAAAAGAGGGAAAGGCTCTCCCGACAGGAAATTATGGGTTTCAATCATTATGCTTGTTTATTATAATAGAAATTAAGCAACTTTCATGTCCGTGTGGCTGAGTTCTTAGTTTGTCTTGTCCTGGTCGATAATGCAGTATTAAGCCATTCTGAGCTGAATAAGCCTCAAATCGCTGCGAAAACCGCTTATTCACACACTAAGATTGCATACAGTGCACAAAAGAGGGAAAGGCTCTCCCGACAGGAAATTATGGTTTCAACCATAATGCTTGTTTACTAATATTGTAAAGTAAACAACTTTCATGTCCGTGTGGCTGAGTTCTTAGTTTGTCTTGTCCTGGTCAGAGAGTGCAGTATTAAGCCATTCTGAGCTGAATAAGCCTCAAATCGCTGGGAAAACCGCTTATTCACACTCTGAGATTGCATACGGTGCACAAAAGAGGGAAAGGCTCTCCCGACAGGAAATTATGGGTTTCAATCATTATGCTTGTTTATTATAATAGAAATTAAGCAACTTTCATGTCCGTTAAAACCGCTTATTCACACTCTGAGATTGCATACAGTGCACAAAAGAGGGAAAGGCTCTCCCGACAGGAAATTATGGGTTCAACCATAATGCTTGTTTACTAATATTGTAAAGTAAACAACTTTCATGTCCGTGTGGCTGAGTTCTTAGTTTGTCTTGTCCTGGTCGATAATGCAGTATTAAGCCATTCTGAGCTGAATAAGCCTCAAAACGCTGGGAAAACCGTTTATTCACACTCTAAGATTGCATACAGTGCACAAAAGAGGGAAAGGCTCTCCCGACAGGAAATTATGGGTTTCAATCATTATGCTTGTTTATTATAATAGAAATTAAGCAACTTTCATGTCCGTGTGGCTGAGTTCTTAGTTTGTCTTGTCCTGGTCAGAGAGTGCAGTATTAAGCCATTCTGAGCTGAATAAGCCTCAAATCGCTGCGAAAACCGCTTATTCATACATTAAGATTGCATACAGTGCACAAAAGAGGGAAAGGCTCTCCCGACAGGAGATTATGGGTTTCAATCATTATGCTTGTTTATTATAATAGAAATTAAGCAACTTTCATGTGCGTGTGGCTGAATTCTTAGTTTGTCTTGTCCTGGTCAGATAATGCAGTATTAAGCCATTCTGAGCTGAATAAGCCTCAAAACGCTGGGAAAACCGTTTATTCACACTCTAAGATTGCATACAGTGCACAAAAGAGGGAAAGGCTCTCCCGACAGGAAATTATGGGTTTCAATCATTATGCTTGTTTATTATAATAGAAATTAAGCAACTTTCATGTCCGTGTGGCTGAGTTCTTAGTTTGTCTTGTCCTGGTCGATAATGCAGTATTAAGCCATTCTGAGCTTAATAAGCCTCAAATCGCTGCGAAAACCGCTTATTCACACACTAAGATTGCATACAGTGCACAAAAGAGGGAAAGGCTCTCCCGACAGGAAATTATGGGTTCAACCATAATGCTTGTTTACTAATATTGTAAAGTAAACAACTTTCATGTCCGTGTGGCTGAGTTCTTAGTTTGTCTTGTCCTGGTCAGAGAGTGCAGTATTAAGCCATTCTGAGCTGAATAAGCCTCAAATCGCTGCGAAAACCGCTTATTCACACACTAAGATTGCATACAGTGCACAAAAGAGGGAAAGGCTCTCCCGACAGGAAATTATGGGTTCAACCATAATGCTTGTTTACTAATATTGTAAAGTAAACAACTTTCATGTCCGTGTGGCTGAGTTCTTAGTTTGTCTTGTCCTGGTCGATAATGCAGTATTAAGCCATTCTGAGCTTAATAAGCCTCAAATCGCTGCGAAAACCGCTTATTCACACACTAAGATTGCATACAGTGCACAAAAGAGGGAAAGGCTCTCCCGACAGGAAATTATGGGTTCAACCATAATGCTTGTTTACTAATATTGTAAAGTAAACAACTTTCATGTCCGTGTGGCTGAGTTCTTAGTTTGTCTTGTCCTGGTCGATAATGCAGTATTAAGCCATTCTGAGCTGAATAAGCCTCAAATCGCTGCGAAAACCGCTTATTCACACACTAAGATTGCATACAGTGCACAAAAGAGGGAAAGGCTCTCCCGACAGGAAATTATGGGTTTCAACCATAATGCTTGTTTACTAATATTGTAAAGTAAACAACTTTCATGTCCGTGTGGCTGAGTTCTTAGTTTGTCTTGTCCTGGTCAGAGAGTGCAGTATTAAGCCATTCTGAGCTGAATAAGCCTCAAATCGCTGGGAAAACCGCTTATTCACACTCTGAGATTGCATACGGTGCACAAAAGAGGGAAAGGCTCTCCCGACAGGAAATTATGGGTTCAACCATAATGCTTGTTTACTAATATTGTAAAGTAAACAACTTTCATGTCCGTGTGGCTGAGTTCTTAGTTTGTCTTGTCCTGGTCGATAATGCAGTATTAAGCCATTCTGAGCTGAATAAGCCTCAAAACGCTGGGAAAACCGTTTATTCACACTCTAAGATTGCATACAGTGCACAAAAGAGGGAAAGGCTCTCCCGACAGGAAATTATGGGTTTCAATCATTATGCTTGTTTATTATAATAGAAATTAAGCAACTTTCATGTCCGTGTGGCTGAGTTCTTAGTTTGTCTTGTCCTGGTCAGAGAGTGCAGTATTAAGCCATTCTGAGCTGAATAAGCCTCAAATCGCTGCGAAAACCGCTTATTCATACATTAAGATTGCATACAGTGCACAAAAGAGGGAAAGGCTCTCCCGACAGGAGATTATGGGTTTCAATCATTATGCTTGTTTATTATAATAGAAATTAAGCAACTTTCATGTCCGTGTGGCTGAGTTCTTAGTTTGTCTTGTCCTGGTCAGAGAGTGCAGTATTAAGCCATTCTGAGCTGAATAAGCCTCAAATCGCTGCGAAAACCGCTTATTCATACATTAAGATTGCATACAGTGCACAAAAGAGGGAAAGGCTCTCCCGACAGGAGATTATGGGTTTCAATCATTATGCTTGTTTATTATAATAGAAATTAAGCAACTTTCATGTCCGTGTGGCTGAGTTCTTAGTTTGTCTTGTCCTGGTCAGATAATGCAGTATTAAGCCATTCTGAGCTGAATAAGCCTCAAAACGCTGGGAAAACCGTTTATTCACACTCTAAGATTGCATACAGTGCACAAAAGAGGGAAAGGCTCTCCCGACAGGAAATTATGGGTTTCAATCATTATGCTTGTTTATTATAATAGAAATTAAGCAACTTTCATGTCCGTGTGGCTGAGTTCTTAGTTTGTCTTGTCCTGGTCGATAATGCAGTATTAAGCCATTCTGAGCTGAATAAGCCTCAAATCGCTGCGAAAACCGCTTATTCACACACTAAGATTGCATACAGTGCACAAAAGAGGAAAGGCTCTCCGACAGGAAATTATGGGTTCAACCATAATGCTTGTTTACTAATATTGTAAAGTAAACAACTTTCATGTCCGTGTGGCTGAGTTCTTAGTTTGTCTTGTCCTGGTCGATAATGCAGTATTAAGCCATTCTGAGCTGAATAAGCCTCAAATCGCTGCGAAAACCGCTTATTCACACACTAAGATTGCATACAGTGCACAAAAGAGGGAAAGGCTCTCCCGACAGGAAATTATGGGTTTCAATCATAATGCTTGTTTACTAATATTGTAAAGTAAACAACTTTCATGTCCGTGTGGCTGAGTTCTTAGTTTGTCTTGTCCTGGTCAGAGAGTGCAGTATTAAGCCATTCTGAGCTGAATAAGCCTCAAATCGCTGGGAAAACCGCTTATTCACACTCTGAGATTGCATACGGTGCACAAAAGAGGGAAAGGCTCTCCCGACAGGAAATTATGGGTTTCAATCATTATGCTTGTTTATTATAATAGAAATTAAGCAACTTTCATGTCCGTTAAAACCGCTTATTCACACTCTGAGATTGCATACGGTGCACAAAAGAGGGAAAGGCTCTCCCGACAGGAAATTATGGGTTCAACCATAATGCTTGTTTACTAATATTGTAAAGTAAACAACTTTCATGTCCGTGTGGCTGAGTTCTTAGTTTGTCTTGTCCTGGTCGATAATGCAGTATTAAGCCATTCTGAGCTGAATAAGCCTCAAAACGCTGGGAAAACCGTTTATTCACACTCTAAGATTGCATACAGTGCACAAAAGAGGGAAAGGCTCTCCCGACAGGAAATTATGGGTTTCAATCATTATGCTTGTTTATTATAATAGAAATTAAGCAACTTTCATGTCCGTGTGGCTGAGTTCTTAGTTTGTCTTGTCCTGGTCAGAGAGTGCAGTATTAAGCCATTCTGAGCTGAATAAGCCTCAAATCGCTGCGAAAACCGCTTATTCATACATTAAGATTGCATACAGTGCACAAAAGAGGGAAAGGCTCTCCCGACAGGAGATTATGGGTTTCAATCATTATGCTTGTTTATTATAATAGAAATTAAGCAACTTTCATGTGCGTGTGGCTGAATTCTTAGTTTGTCTTGTCCTGGTCAGATAATGCAGTATTAAGCCATTCTGAGCTGAATAAGCCTCAAAACGCTGGGAAAACCGTTTATTCACACTCTAAGATTGCATACAGTGCACAAAAGAGGGAAAGGCTCTCCCGACAGGAAATTATGGGTTTCAATCATTATGCTTGTTTATTATAATAGAAATTAAGCAACTTTCATGTCCGTGTGGCTGAGTTCTTAGTTTGTCTTGTCCTGGTCGATAATGCAGTATTAAGCCATTCTGAGCTGAATAAGCCTCAAATCGCTGCGAAAACCGCTTATTCACACACTAAGATTGCATACAGTGCACAAAAGAGGGAAAGGCTCTCCCGACAGGAAATTATGGTTTCAACCATAATGCTTGTTTACTAATATTGTAAAGTAAACAACTTTCATGTCCGTGTGGCTGAGTTCTTAGTTTGTCTTGTCCTGGTCAGAGAGTGCAGTATTAAGCCATTCTGAGCTGAATAAGCCTCAAATCGCTGGGAAAACCGCTTATTCACACTCTGAGATTGCATACGGTGCACAAAAGAGGGAAAGGCTCTCCCGACAGGAAATTATGGGTTTCAATCATTATGCTTGTTTATTATAATAGAAATTAAGCAACTTTCATGTCCGTTAAAACCGCTTATTCACACTCTGAGATTGCATACGGTGCACAAAAGAGGGAAAGGCTCTCCCGACAGGAAATTATGGGTTCAACCATAATGCTTGTTTACTAATATTGTAAAGTAAACAACTTTCATGTCCGTGTGGCTGAGTTCTTAGTTTGTCTTGTCCTGGTCGATAATGCAGTATTAAGCCATTCTGAGCTGAATAAGCCTCAAAACGCTGGGAAAACCGTTTATTCACACTCTAAGATTGCATACAGTGCACAAAAGAGGGAAAGGCTCTCCCGACAGGAAATTATGGGTTTCAATCATTATGCTTGTTTATTATAATAGAAATTAAGCAACTTTCATGTCCGTGTGGCTGAGTTCTTAGTTTTGTCTTGTCCTGGTCAGAGAGTGCAGTATTAAGCCATTCTGAGCTGAATAAGCCTCAAATCGCTGCGAAAACCGCTTATTCATACATTAAGATTGCATACAGTGCACAAAAGAGGGAAAGGCTCTCCCGACAGGAAGATTATGGGTTTCAATCATTATGCTTGTTTATTATAATAGAAATTAAGCAACTTTCATGTGCGTGTGGCTGAGTTCTTAGTTTGTCTTGTCCTGGTCAGATAATGCAGTATTAAGCCATTCTGAGCTGAATAAGCCTCAAATCGCTGGAAAAACCGCTTATTCACACTCTAGATTGCATACAGTGCACAAAGAGGGAAAGGCTCTCCCGACAGGAATTATGGGTTCAACCATAATGCTTGTTTACTAATATTGTAAAAGTAAACAACTTTCATGTCCGTTGGCTGAGTTCTTAGTTTGTCTTGTCCTGGTCGATAATGCAGTATTAAGCCATTCTGAGCTGAATAAGCCTCAAATCGCTGCGAAAAACCGCTTATTCACACACTAAGATTGCATACAGTGCACAAAAGAGGGAAAGGCTCTCCCGACAGGAAATTATGGGTTTCAATCATTATGCTTGTTTATTATAATAGAAATTAAGCAACTTTCATGTCCGTGTGGCTGAGTTCTTAGTTTGTCTTGTCCTGGTCAGATAAAGTATTAAGCCATTCTGAGCTGAATAAGCCTCAAATCGCTGGCGAAAACCGCTTATTCACACACTTAGATTGCATACAGTGCACAAAAGAGGGAAAGGCTCTCCCGACAGGAAATTATGGTTTCAACCATAATGCTTGTTTACTAATATTGTAAAGTAAACAACTTTCATGTCCGTGTGGCTGAGTTCTTAGTTTGTCTTGTCCTGGTCGATAATGCAGTATTAAGCCATTCTGAGCTGAATAAGCCTCAAATCGCTGCGAAAACCGCTTATTCACACA
>NW_026117887.1:0-31647 GCF_001640805.2 Lates calcarifer
AAATCAAACAAATGCTTCTCACAGGAGGGTTAGAGTTTTATGATTCCTTTTATGATTTCAAATGGATTAAAGGAAACATTTCATGATTCATCACTGATTCACACTCACAGCATCACAGGGCCGTTGGGGTCCACCTGTTTGAAGCCACAGCAGTTGAGGCTCTTCTCCACATCCCTCTGTGTGCTCTGAGAGTTGTTCCACCCTACCTCCAGCAAGTGGTCCTGCAGCACACACGTTAGCAGCATGAAGAAGACCATTCAATTTGAGAGTGTTTCCACATTTAGGGGCTGTGTATACATTTATGAATGAATAACATTTTGATGTGTTTATTCTACAATGACACACAAGTGTTTAAATCATACAATACACAAATGGTTTGGGAAGGGGGCTTGGGGGATAGCTATCATTAACATCAGGGAGTGTGAGTTGCATTGTCCATGCAGGCCTGAGCAAAGTGTCTCCAGTCATCACTTTTAACCTTTGTCTTCAAACTAAAAAAAATTACAGACTATCATTGTCAAATAAATTTTTCTAAATCAAGTTTATGTTGTTATGTCAGTTTAGCTGTACAAAATATGTCTGGGCAGAAATGATCCATAGGCAGCGACATGACCTGATGACAATGAGTTTCTTAAAAGATACTATTTCATATTATTACAGTGTATTTCCCGACATACATTTTCCTCAGCAATAGCTCGAAAACAAGCTGACAAAACCTGCTCGCTAGTCTTAGCTAATGTGTATAGGGTGGCTTGTGGCCTCCAGCTAAGCTCCACCCACAAAAAACATAATGTGTACTAATGGTAAAAGGGTGTATACTGACACTACAGAGGTGTCTGAAGTGTTGACTGAAAAGTCACTTTTCAGAACAGAACAGCCAATCAGATATTTAGATTGACCTTACATCTGCCATACTGTATTTTCTTTTTTAAATCCATATATATATATATATATATATATATATATATATATATATATATATATATATATGTGTGTGTGTGTGTGTGTGTTTTATTAAGTATATTTTATTTATGTGAATGTTTATATATATAAATATGAAATGTTTCAGTATGGCCATGCTCAGCTGCAGTTATTGAGAATCTACCCTTAACCAACTTGCAGCTCTCTAACATTTAACATGTTTCACAAATAGTTTTTATTCTTACATGTGTGAGTAGGAGAAAACTGAAGGATTTTTCATTGAAGTCCAAAAGCTTGCTTCCTGAGTTTGAGTCCTGATCTCAACATCATAGAGTCAGTGTGGGGTTACATGAAGAGACAAGACACTGAGACAGACTAAATCCATAGAAGAACTGTGGCAATTTCCTCAAGATGCCTGCAACAACCTACCTGCCAAGTACCTGAAAAACTGTGAGCAGGTGTATTGAGGAGAACTGGTGCTGGTTTAAAGGCAAAAGGTGGTCACTGTAAAAACTTATGTGATGTAGTGTTTTTTTCTCTTTACTGAGACTTGGATGTAGTTTACTGATAAATCAAAAGTATTTTTTTGTTTTTCAAAATAAAAACCCTTCCCAGAAATCCTGGTGCTTGACTGTATCATTTGATATCATCAGTAGCATTAGAAAGGTGCGCACCTTTTTGCCTTATCACTGGTTGCATTAGTGTGGGGTGGAGGCTCTCTGTGTCATCAAAGCCACTAACAGCAACCACAAATCACTTCCACTTTATTACTAACAGCACAAAGCAAAGCCACTTCCTGAGAAATTAAGCTACTGCTGAATCAGTGGTAACAGATGATGTTCCCTTAGGGTGCTGAGGTTTTTATTGGTGTTTAACTACTCATATTAATCTCTTCAAATGGTGAGATCTTGATAATGCATCACTGTTTCTCTGAGGCAGGACTGTTTAATCATTCCAGGAAATTAGTGTGGCCATTTCTCTTGCTGCAGCCACTTCCTTCCCCCTGCCTTGTGCTCTTGTTCCTCACCTACTGATTCCCTGCATGGCCCAGGATGCCTTTCAGCCAAACTCACCTTTGAACAAGTAACTGACTTGCAGCTTCTGTGGGACAAAGAACACACTGCTTGTGCTCTTTTTCCCTTTAAGGACACAGATACGGATTAAGACCTATTGAGCACAGTACAATGTGAGGCATTCACCCCTATTCATTTTCTACAGGACAGAAGTAAATTGCTTCTCAAAACATCCTGAGATACTTGACTGACCAGTGATATAAAAAAATGAAAATCTGGAAAATTTCAAGAGGATGAAATTCTCCTATAAGTTGAGGAGTCATTTGCCAAAGCTGCAAAAAAAAAATGGTTATAAAGTTTAGTCTTTACCACCTGTGTATGTCTGTGGATTATTGCTTTTTCTGAAACTCTTTTGTATGTCATGTAAACAAGCTACTTGCCATCTTGCAAGATTTGATATGACTACAGTGGCAGACAAGACTCATTGCAAATATGTGTTAACACTGACCATGACAAAAATTTTAGAGCTGGCATGACTGCATATAAAGTCAAGGAATGAGGGTGAATTTGTCCTGAGTGGCACAAACTGAGGTGAGGAGGTGGATGCACGTGTTGAAAATATTTCAGTCAGTCAAATATTCATACCTAAACTGAGGCTCTCTACACCAGGTTCCTGTGTGTTTGGAGCTCACTCAGAGGCTGAGAGTGAGTCGACACACACTGGTTAGTATATGCTGTTTGAGGCCAATAAATAATGACTGCAAAAACAATTTAGTGGATAAATAATGTGAGATGGAAATTCACTTTACACCTTTAAAGATACATTACACTGTGGCCTGTTGAGGTTACTGCAGGTGTACTAATGTGTACTTATCAATGTACATATAATTACATATTATCACACTGTAAAACAGACCCAGGATGACTGCCTGTCATCATTTTCAAACATAAAAGTTTACTACTTAATGCTGCTTTAATGGAGAAACAGTATATTTTCATCTTACCTGCTGCTCTCTGTTGATGGCCAAACAGGCACTGGAAACAGAGAACTGCACAATAAACACCATAAACAGGACAATCATGTACTGAGCTCACTGTCAAGGAACAACAGCTACACACACTGTAAATAGTACACATTACCCTATTGACAGCCACTGTTACCAAACCACTGTGCATTAGAATCAAGGCTGCAGTTTTGCCGGCTGGAAACAGAGCAGAGTCTCTACATGGCTGACTACAGTGTGAAACATGATGCTGCTCTGCATCTCATTGCACATGCATACATGAATGGAAAATGGATTTTCCACAACAGTGAGGTGAAGAAGAATAATATGTACTATGACTGCACAATAACCACTTGTGGTCGCAAAGATGACATACTTCAGGTCATTCATTCATCAACAACCCTCTCCCTTCCACAAAAGACAATTCTTGGACACATGTAGACACTTGTACAGTAGACTGTCACAACATCAGTTTTTCACTACATGATTATTGTGACAAAAAGAATTCATGGTAACAATATTATTACAATATTTATAGAAAATGTAGTGAAAAGGCAAGCCGATGAACTGCTAAACAATCCACAGTATCATATGTGTATTATTAACATGATAATAATATTTCATTTTTTAAATATCATGGTTATCATCAATACTGGTAAATTGCAACACCCTGAAACTACTGAAACTACAGTGTCCACACAAATATTCTACACTCTCCTTGTGTTTCTAATTCCAAATATTAAACATAATTATTTTTCCACAACATGAATCAGATAACGCTGTCTACAGGCTAATATATGTATATGTATATGTATATATGTGTGTGTATATATATATATATATGGCTAGTGCTGAAAAACAAACAAACAAGGGACAAGGGAGCTGTCTGCTGGAAATATTTATTTCTATGAATATTTGTAGGCTAGCTGTTTCCCCCTGTTTCTTTATTGTAGGCTACACTAACCACATCCTGACTCTGGCTCTGTGCACAACATGAGATCATCTTCTCATCTCATTCTTGGAAATAAAGTCAGCAAAGAAGTGTAGTCTACTTCCTAAAATGTTGACACAACTTTGAAGAAGTGAACACTGCAGACTTGTGTCAAATCATCAACCATCAGATCAAGCTCAGTAACCCTAGCCACGCCCCCAATCAGTGATGTCACCACAGAGTAGCAGGTGCTTTTCAGTACAATAAAGTGATGATTCTTCTTTTCACTGATCCAGTCCAACCACCTGACATTTTTGGGGTGGTAGTATCTGAAATCTACCATGCTGTAAAACAAACAGCAGTGATAACAACCATAGCATGAGCAGCGCAAAGGATACAAAGAAGAGCAGGACCTGGTGATGCTTCATGGCTCCGATGAGGCCGGCAAGGGCCACAAAGAAGAGGAACACCCCCACACCGATCACACCTCCTACAACCTGGAAACTGGAGACCAGACCGAACCACTTCCCCCATGCTGCGATGCCGATCATCAGCAGGCTCACCATCTGCAAGACACACAAACAGAGTCTGACTCTGGATGCTACAGTTATTTTGTAAAGAATCACAAATAATTAGTAATATATGTCATACATTAAGATTAAGCTTTTAAAATCTAATGACTTTATTTGTTACATGCAGCTTAAATTTTCAGAAGAAGAAATCAACCCTTGTAAAAGTTGTGAGGATGAAACTGTCTCTATCAGGAAGACAAACAGCTGTGTTACTCTGCCCTACCTTCAAAGGCAGCGTTATTGTAATGTCTTATAGCACTGTCAATGTGGACATTGACCACCAACAATCTGAGTGAGTCAGGAGCAGTGACACACAGTCAGCTGATTAGTGCGAAACATACTGTATCCACAGCACAATGGAACATGGAAAGACAATTTGTTGTTTAAACCTATTAAAGTCAGGCCAATTCTATTTATATTCTATTTTCCAGGGCACCTTTCAGCAGGTCTGGACTGTACACTGTACTATATAAAATAAAAATGTATCCCTCGAAGTCCCCTCAACCTACATACAATGTGACCACATTAAATATGACTGATACATCACTATCACGTCATCAAACAAGTCCTCTCCAATAGACATACAACACAAGCTCAGTAGTATGACCCTCATGGACGTGTCAAATCAGCGGGGTGCCCCTTTAAAATGACTGCAGGGATCCGTGTCCAGGCCCTCTCTGAGGTGTAAATCATGAGGTCAAACCTTGTTGGGACCTGTAGATGTCATACAGTGATGATAAGAGCTATCAGAGGATGCAGACAGAGAGCCCTGAGAGACAGGACGCCTCCTGCTCTGCCTTCCAGTGTGACGGGAGGAAATAACAGTACAGCCTTAACAGCTGGACTCAAATAGTCCCATCTTAAAAAAAAGAGCAGGCTGCTGTTTAACTGTGTTATCTCTCATCTGTTTTTCCTGTGGGTACAGTGAGCATCTGATCCTGGTACCACAGTGAATAATTGATTAGAGCGGTGTCTGACCTCATCAGCGTGTTGTTTACAGCAGGATGTTTCCTCGGCTGTATTTACATACTACAAGATGAAGAATACTTTGTGTCTATTTATGAAAGCGGCGTAACGCTCAACCATATGGTAAATCCTGCTGTGGATACTCACAACATAGAGGATGTTGAGCGCGCACAGGGAGTGTTTGGAGCAGGTGAATCCAGCACAGCCCATCTTGATAAATAAATACAACAGATCCTTAAAACACGCGGTCGAATATATTTCGCCTCAACAAATGAAATCCGGACAAACAATATTCTCTGGCCAAATAATTCCGCTTCCCCGCTGGAATACGTGGTCGTCGAGCGGCAGGTCTAACCTGCAAAGAGCGGAGCTGCATGCGTCAGTTCAAAACAATTAAACCGGAAAACAGAGGAAGTTGGACATCACGCCTTCAAAATAAAAGCACGCAATTTCTCACCTAAAAAGTGGGAGTTTAATTAAAAGTAATAGTCATTAGGCACACTCATGGCATCAGTATGTCTGTGGGAATATGTTTTTGTTTTGTTTTTTTAACAACCTGGGTATTTACATTCTACAGTTAAAAGACTTACATGATTCTGGTGTTCATTTCCAGTATATAAATTTCAGTTGGACTGTTCTCAGGTCAGTTAAATAAATAAATGACAAGAAACCTCTGTGCTGTTGCTTAATGTCTGTGTTTCAGCTTTGGGTGCAAGGTTTGGTTAGAGGGTGATATTATTATTACTATCCTCAGTAAATAATGGTGTCTTTTTAAACATGAGACATGATCATTCAAGTAGACTCATTCTGGACACATGGACACAGTTACTTATGGTTACTTATGTGATCACATAAAAGAACTGTGAACTGAAACATTTCTAGATATAATATTGTACTGCTATGGAACTGGTCTTTCCTCATAAAGTCTGCCAATATCATCATCACAGATCCATCTAATGATGAGTGAGGGGTTATCACAAGATGCATATATATACATATTTAATACACAGACATATCAACTGATGTTGGTATGCCACCTCATGGCAGCGGAAATATGTATTCACTATTAATGACTGTCAAATATAAGTGGAATTTAAGAATCTGGACCATAACTGTTCCTGAGGTGATGATGTGATAATACAGTCTATACAGAACAATTTATCTCACTACTTAAGTGACAAATGCAGATTTAGTATCAGTCTCCAGTTTAACTGATGTAAATACTAAATACTGTCACTGGTGATATTAAATGTTTGGATGGAATTCAAAACACCTTAAACTCCATACTTTTATTTTGAAGAAGAATTTACATTAAATTCCGGTGTTCGTGTGGTCACCTACTTTAATTTGACGCCCGTTCGGCGTAAGGGACGGGCTCCAGGGCATCCACCCTACTGATTGGCTACACAAAGTCCTGTTGTTTCCCCTGAAAATCTTCCAGAAAGAATCAGGATCAGTGGGCCTAACCTATTTCACTTTTCATAGACATGCAGTCAGGTTTAGTCAGAGATGCTGTGAGGTGGCTACTTGTCTGGTGATCAATGTCATTCCTCTTGTCTCATGTTACACTCACTACATTTATTCATCAGCAACCTTGTTGAATTGAAGAGAGCACAGTCGATTCTGGATCATATCTCTTCCTCACACAAACTCTATCTCTCTCTCTTTCTCTCTCTCCCTGACACACACACACACACACACACACACGTGATTCACAGGAATGTGAGCGAAAATATTACAAGCACACAGATCTATTCCAGTGACAGTGGTTCCCATGTTCACCAGCCTGTAACAACAACAACAACAATTGAAAAAAAAGACAGAAAATATTGTCTGGACAGGGTGACAGTGACCATCAAGAACACATTTAACTGAGACAAAATTGCTTATTCAGTTCATTTTAAACAAAAGTGTTAAAATTTTATATTTCAGATTCTTGGTCTCTATATGTGTGGTTCCCACTGTGAAGCATGGAGAAGGAGGTGTGATAGTGTGGAGGTGCTATGCTGGTGACACTGGCACTGGCACACTTAACCAGCATGGCAACCACAGCATTCTGCAGTGACATGCCATTCCATCTGGTTTGTGCTTAGTGTGACCGTCATTCGCTTTTCAACAGGAAAATGAAACCAAACACACATCCTGGCTATGTAAGGGCAATTAGACCAAGAAGGAGAATAATGGAGTGCTGTGTCAGGTGACCTGGCCTCCACAGTCACCTGACCTAAACCCAACTGAGATGGTTAGGGATGAGTCGGACTGCAGAGTGAAGTGCTCAGCACCTCTGGGAACTCCTTCAAGACTGTTGGAAAACCACTCCAGGTGACTACGTCATGAATCTGACTGAGAGAATGTCAAGAGTGTGCAAAGCTGCCATTAAAGCAAAAGGTGGCTACTTTAAAGAATCTAAAATATAAAACATTTTCTAGTTTGTTTAACACTTTTTTGTTTACTACATAACTCCATATGTGTTCCTTCGTAGTTTTGATGTCTTCAGTATTAATCTACAATGTAGAAAGTAATAAAAACAAAGAAAACCATTGAATGAGAAGGTGTATCCAAACTTTTGACTGGTACTGTACTTTGAAGGCATTCCTCCAAATTCTGAACTATGTTTCCCTTTTGACACCATTCAGTAGGTGTGACTCCCAAGCAACAACCTGCACAGCTTAAGCTCTTATGACCAATAGATGTTAGACCCCTGTGATTTTGCTCTGTGTATGTGTTTTCACTTACACAGAGGTATAATGCTTCATGACTTGTCACTGAAAAAGTCCTGCTCCAAAACAACTAAGTATACTGCAGTGACAGGACCTGGCAGTGGCCTTCTTTATGTGGTTACTAGTCCAGGTCTCACACATCTGACACAACAAAGAACCATCAGTCCAATTTAGTATATTTCAGTCAAATGCACATTATGAAAAGTACATAACATGTGTATGTATCATTATGTGACAAAGTTCTATAATGTGCTGCCAACATTTATATTATTTTATAGTCAGAAGTGCCATAATAGTCTAATGTATTGTTGGCTATCTTATCAAAAAAGCCACAGTTCCTATGAAAATATAAAATATATGTATTGTAATTTATTTGATGATTTACATTTCTTATTATAAAATATTGTTGTTATATTTCTGTAATACCTTTATCAGAAAATGTTACCATAAAAAAAAAAAAAACATTCTTATCTAATACAGGAAAAGTTAGCAGGACCAATTTTTTCACCAAACAATACCAAATATTTCAAGACATTTAGGGAAGTTCAACAAAGAGAACTTTCAAACAGAGAAGGTATAGAGTATTTGACAGACACAATCAGCACAACAATGGAACATAAAATCTGGAAAACAGTGAGTGTTTTTAAAATGTATTTATTTATTTTACTATACTCTCATAAGAAGCTGATTTTTAAAGGAATAGTTCAACATTTTGGGAAAATCTGGGAAAAGATGATGGTGTATGGAGCCAGAGTTAAGGTAGTTAGCCTATCTTAGCATAAAGGGTGGAAGCAGAGGAAGCAGCTAGCCTGACTGTCCAAAAGCCGTTTATTTTTTTGTAATTCATTTAGTACATATTATCATTAGTAATTATTAACAAATTATATTACTATTTAACTTTGTATTTGTTTTCTTATTTTTTTCTATTTTTCTACGAGCAAATGTTAACCTCAAACTAGTAAACAACTTTATGTCTAGTTTTCACAACAACACTACCTTATTGTCATAATTATAATCCATGTTGGTGAAGGTCCCTGTCGAATCAACTCTATGAATGGATCAGCGTGTCATCCGGTCTGCTGAGAAGGTGATTGGCTGTAACCTGCCTCCTCTCCAGGACCTGTACACCTCCAGGACCCTGAGGCGGGCAGGAAAAATCATGGCTGATCCCTCTCATCCTGGTCACAAACTCTTCAGGACACTCCCTTCTGGCAGGAGACTGCAGTTCCCCAAAACCAAGACCTCATGCCACAAGAACAGTTTCCTTCCGTCTGCAACTGGGCTCCTCAACAAGATCCACCCCCACCCCACCCCCAACACACATACGCAGACTGTCACAGACTATAATCCCCCCACCCCCCACTACATCGATGTGTTACATTAACGCACATCCGGACAATTACTGCCACCTTGTAACATTTTTGCACTCTACACTTTATACTTTACACTTTACTTTTTAATTATGTATATTTATGTTCCTTGTAAATATAGTTCTTGCTCTTTGCTCTTTTCTGTCCTTTAGCACCAATATACCAAGACAAATTCCTTGTATGTGCAAACTTAGTTGGCAATAAAGTCTTATTCTGATTCTGATTCTGACTTATATTTAATGTGGGAGAGGAAACAGGAATGTCCACATATACATATAAAATCAGTTTATTCATAAATAGAGAGCATTGCCAAGTTAAATACACAAGTGTTTTGTAAAACTCACTTGTCTCTCTTGTGTTTATACTAAAACGCGTACATCTACTGCAGACAGTGTTAGAGGCTGAGGGTGTGCTGAAGCAGATGGATATTAGCAAGGCCTGCTACATGTGTGGGACTGACCCCTGGTCCAGTGTTCAGACTCTTTGGGTATGTGACGGTGTTTGGGTGCTTTAGGAAGGAAGTGGGTCTGTGTTTGCTGTATCTCCACCTCAGCCCAGATGGAATCTATACTGCATGTTAACTAGCTGCTACACTCATTCAGAAAACACATGCAGAATATAGGAGTGTTCGCTGCTCTTCATTTAGCCCTCCTCCCCCTCTGACTCCGACTCTGTGGGCAGGAAGAAAAGAAAGCATGAGTTGGCTGCTCCATCTGCTGGTTACACTGACAATTACAATTATTTGGGTACATCACTGACCCTAATGGCTTGGAAGCTGATTCCTGCCAGGCAAATAAATACATAGATGATAAAATAAAATTATAAACGTAGGGATTCTCATGAGCACATTGCTGTAAGTCAAATAATGCTGTATCCCTTGCTTCTAAGTTAGTATAAGCAATCATTATCACTATCATAATTATTTCTCTGTAAGTGAAATTGCACTGTGACAATGTTATACCTGATAAACACAATAATATTCACATATTTGACTTAATAATTACCTTGAAATACTATTATAAGTGTGAGTACTTATTAGTTATAATATTGTTATTTTACCCAAAAAAGATAATACTGAATGTAAATATGAGGTACTTGCTTTTAATGTTTGAGTCCTGTTACTGTGGTATATTATCTTCAACTAAACATTAAAAACTGTTTATATTAATACATGAAGAAAGTATAACCAGTGTTATATGAATTTGATACAGTTATTTTTCAAAATCAAATACCCCATTTATATGCTTTAATGAAAAACTGTACAGTATTGTAGTTATGAAAAATACTTACATTTGTGGTTCTCCTTAAATATTTATTCTAAGTCATCTTATTACATAAAAGAAATATTTTAGTCTCTCTTTTGTTTAGTTATTACTAATTTACTATGTAAAAATGAGACAAATTACATCCCATTTTGACAAAATATGACCCAGCATGTTTGGTTGCAGTGAAAGGGTCTGGAGGGCATGAAGCAAGGAAATTAATATTGTTATTGCCTTCTTCAGCATTCTGGAGCCACTCAACAAACTTCTTCATCTGTTCCAGGAAGACACTCTTCCCTTTAGCTGCGTGGGCATCTTTGTACCACTTCAAGATGGCCTCCTCACTCAGGACATCAGCTGAGATTAGAAAGAAAAACTTTCAGTGCTGGGAGCTTAAAACTTCTATTCATGGACACCAAAGACAACACATCTGAAGAGAAACAAGTGGAAGAGGAATAAAAACTGGATGCAAAAGGATACAAGAGATAGACTTAATGTAATATCAGTGTGTGAGATGCTGACCTTTGTAGAAAAGCACCACTATCTTAGAGAAGGACTTCATGAAGTGGATGTTGTCGTAGCAGTACTCCTGGATCTTTAGCAGCAGCACTAACTCAGACTGACCTTGGGTGCTGAACACTGCCAGCAGAGGAGCATAGTGCTGAGAGAGAAAGCACAAACAGTTACATGACAACCACCTGACCCTGAATATCTACAATGATCAGCCATAACACTAAAACCACTTGTATAATGTTGTGTAGGTCCCCCTTGTTTTGCTAAAACAGCTCTGACCCGTTAGGGAATAAAAGGGACCTCTGAGGGTGTCCTGTGGTGTCTGCCACTGGGACACTGCCAGTGGATCTTTTGGGTCCAGTGAGTTGTGAGGCAGGGCCTCCAACATTTTGTTCTGAACTTTATTTGAACAGCCACTAAAAATGGCCTCTGTTGTAATCTCTATCGGTTTTCTTCTAAATACAGTGTTTCATGATTGGGCTTTAGTAGTACGAACTGATGAGAGACATTGTGTCGTACAGCTGTGTGAGACCCACTTTGAGGTGTTTGAGTGCCTGCTCTGTGACCAGCTCCTCCTTCTTGTTCCACTCCACAGCATTCATCAGGCAAGTCCACAGCAAGCCAATCACAGCCTGCTCCTGCAGCTCGTTCCTCTTCATCTCCTCCTTCACATATACAACCATCTGAACACACACACACACACACACACACATTGATCTCAGTCACTTTTGTGGACATTACAAAGACTTGCACCCATTTCCTGGTGACCTACCCTGACCCCGACCTAACCATAGCTTAACCATGACACACATACCAGATAGTACAGTACAATTTGTAAACACTGATAGTATTGACAGTATACTTCCTGCACTGTTGGAACCCCAGCTGTCCTTACCTCTCTGATGGGGCACTGCTGGGACAGGCGTTCCTGCAATTCTTTCTGCAGCTCTTTGCGGGTTCCCCGGCTCTGCTGCATATGCAGGAAGTCAGACAGCTCCTTGAGCCCTGCTTCATTGAAGTACTTAGAAAAATGCTCCACATTCTGCTTACTGGCAGGAAACAACTCCTGAAGTCAACATAGGTAAGAAACAACATCTGTTTAACAATGAAGAGAAAAATAAAAGCCATTGCTTTAGAATCAATAAAATGTAACAGCTCATCCTCTTACAGACGGATCAAAGTGAACTAAGACTGATGCACAGATGTCTCTTAAACTGTATTATGTGGATTTAACCCCACAGCTCCTTCTTTTGTAAGGTCTAATCACATTAAACTGATCACACAAAAGTCCTTCACTGGGATTTGGACAGTATTGTCTAAGTTTATGTCTTTGTCTGCATCCTTATTTATAAGACTTTCACCCCAGCAACAGACAGGAGAAGTTTCTACTATCAGTCATAGTTTGGCCTAAACAGTAGACCATTGTGGAACCCTATGGAGGTGTTTAGGACTATTAGTGTGAATGTAAGGTTTATAGAATATATTAAAGCACACGAGACGTAAGAAAATTCCCTCACACTGATGAAGCTAATTGATAGGTGATCCCAGTGTAATGAAAATCAAACAAATAAAACATAACGTAGACAACCACATCACAGTACAGAGACAGGAGAGAGCTGGACCTAGAAAATATTAGCTGGTATCGTACAGCAGTTCCACTACCTGACAAAGATTTATTTTTATTGATTATGTGACAGAGCTCAAAATCACTGGTTGACAGATGAACACAATCACCATGGAAACTCTCCTGATGACTAATACATGCGGTCTTGTACTGGTAACCCTCATGGTTACTCTGAGGCTATTCCAGAGAAACCAAACTCTCACAAAGCTCCTGGTGGAGCACCTGTTGAGCCTTGTTTTTTTTCTTACCAGAAGTCTTTTATCCAGGTTTGCCTTCCTCAAAGATGAAGTTACTGAATTGGCATCTTTCTCTGCAATCCATGCTTTGAACATCTTCACAGCAAAAGATGCAGAAATCCCTGAAAAATGATGCCCAGAACACAAAAGTGAAATGGAAGAGTCAGATCAGAGGAATAGAGGACGACACAGGAAGTTTGACACAATGCTTGAACATAAAAAAATGAATTTGTGACATGACTTTTTTGCTGTACTGATGGAATTAGAGCTGTGGAAATGTACCTCATACAGACTTAATCAAAACAACAGTTACATTTGGAGGAATTCTTGGTGATCCAGGCAACAGTAAAAATAGAAATAAAGGTCTAAATATATTAAAATCTAAATAAATATTCTTTGTTGTCTGTACCCTCTTACTACCCCAGTAACTATTAGTCTAATCTTAAAAATCTCAAGAACTTCACTGCTTACTACAGAGCACTGCAAATCCAAATCCACCTCCACTGCCCCCAGGTAGATGTACTGTTGACAGTACGACAGTAATCTATTGTCATGATAACTTCTCCTGTAGCATTAAGCAGAGTTGGATCCTTTTATACCTTCTTTGACCACACTTTCGGTGAAGAGACTGGTGATGATGGGAGGTGGTAGTGTGCTGTTGGCCAGCAGGATGCCAGTCAGCATGGCTAGCTTGGTCTGCTCCGACTCACTGAAGGCCTTAAGGAAAAGTAGCAGCTACACAACAACACAACAGCACACTGTGAGTCTCATTTTACGAATGGAGCACCCCAACACCTATATGAAAATCAGCTCAGTATGAACAAAAGATGCTTATACAAATCATATGAATTAGAAACTAGTGATTAGAAACCAGTCTTAATGTTGCAGCTTTAATTTACTGAATGAATGTATTTCTTATCATAAATGTGGGTTACATTTTTTCTTTGCCAGCAATCATCTTCTCATCTCTCAGTGGATGGAAAACTCCAAATCCAAAAACCAAATATGCAATCTACAATTATATAATTAATGTACAACATCCATCCATCTGTAATAGCATTTTAAGTAAGAAATATGGCCAATAACTTATTAATTAAATTAAATTAAAGAAGGTCAGTGTCTGAACTAATGGTTTGATAGAGTAATGGATTCATGCTGTTGATGCCAAATTCTGACCCTACCATCTGCTGCCTCAGCAGAAATCCAGATTTATCAGATATGTTTTTTCAGTCTTCAATACTCCACAGTTCTGGTGAGCCTGTGTCCACTGCAGCCTCAGATTTCTGTTCTTGGTTAACAGGATTCTTCTGCTGTTGTAGCCCCTCTGCTTAAAGTTGTGGATTCTTACAATCTAGCCTGCTCACCAGAGTGGTTATCTGAGTCAAGGTAACCTTTCAATCAGTCTGGTCATTCTCCTCTGACCTCTCTCATCAAAAACAGCATTTCTGTGTGCAGAGCTGCTGCTCACAATTTAGAGTAAACTTTGGAAACTGAGGACCAGCTGATTGGATAACTGCATGAATAAGCAGGTGTGTTCCTGTCAAAGTACTCTGTAAGTATGAGTTATAATAATGGTCTCACAAACTATATAAAGACTGTACAGAGAATAAAGAATGACTTTGGATGCAGCTATGTTACATTGATACACCTATTAAGGCAACACCTTTATGATTTCTTCCTCAAAGGCCTTCTCCAGATATTTATATCTCCGGATGAGCTTACTGAAAACCTGCAATCACAAAATAGACAGTTCCATAATTAGCAAAGTAGCAAACAATATGCTTATATGATGTTAACAGAATACCTTTGTGTTCTGTTGCACAGTCAGTATGAGGCTGAA
This sequence comes from Lates calcarifer, assembly GCF_001640805.2. Taxonomy (NCBI): domain Eukaryota; kingdom Metazoa; phylum Chordata; class Actinopteri; family Centropomidae; genus Lates; species Lates calcarifer. Next base: position 14,973 of record NW_026117887.1, read on the forward strand.
TGTGGGTATACCTGAGCATGCAGGCGTAGAGCAGCATGGCTTTCGTCTGTGGTGAACACACAGTATGCTGTCACCTTGGTCTTGTCACTATCATCGATACGAGTACCTCCAGGAGCTGAGGAGAGGAACGGGAGGTTTTAAATGGCAGCTTTAGTCACTGAGTTATTGAGAGCATGGCCTGTCCCAAGCTGGATGGGCAAAGCAGGACAGGACAGGTCATGTGATGGCCACCAAACTGATTTGAGATTTTTATGTTTAGGCAGCTTCAAACAAGTTCAATTGTTTTTCTGATGTTGTAGGATTTGATGATTAATGCTTTACTTGCGACCCAACTGACAGTGAACTCATACACAGAAAATATTTTTCATTTCTAAAGCTGTTCTAAAGCTAAGATTGAAACAGCTATGAAATTCACATTATCAGAGGCATATTTCCCCTTCAATGTATTTATAATTTCATCATCTCATCCGTAGTCAGACTCCAGTGGTCCCCACGACTACGTTGTTCAATTAGCCGTGCTGGATGAGTGAGCATGAATGTTGGAGGAGAAAGTGATGGAAACAAAATAAGTACATAAAACAAACTGTTTTTAATTAATAACGATGTTAGCCACCGTGTGTTATGTTTTTGCAGCCACAAATTTGGTTGTTTTTTCATGATTCGACATGACATGGTTATTAGCCCTGTATGGTTCGCTAATGCTAACATTACCTAGCTTGTCACTGTAGACTGTTGAACAATATTGTTAGCAACTACTACTACAAATTCTGAGATAATAAACAGAAATTACGAGATAGTAAATTGAAATTATGAGATGTCAAAATTATGAGATAATAAATTGAAATTATGAGATAATGTCGAAATTGTGAGATAAAAAAAATATGATTATGAGATAATGTTGAATTTATGAGAAGTTGAAATTATGAGGTAATGTCGAAATTACGAGATAATAAACCAAAATTATGAGATAATTAATTGAAATTATGAGATAATGTCAAAATTCCGAGATAATAGACAGAAATTACGAGATAGTAAATTGAAATTATGAGATGTAATTTATCTCGGAATTTCGACATAACCTCATAATTTCAACTTCTCATAATTTCGACATTATCTCATAATCATATTTGTTTTAATCTCACAATTTTGACATTACCTCATAATTTCAATTTATTATCTCAGAATTTCGACATTACCTCATAATTTCAATTTACTATCTCGTAATTTCTGTTTATTATCTCAGAATTTCGACATTACCTCATAATTTCAACTTCTCATAATTTCGACATTATTTTATCATATTTTTTTAATCTCACAATTTTGACATAATCTCATAATTTCAATTTATTATCTCATAATTTCGACATAATCTCATAATTATGACTTTTTATCTCATGATTTGGACTTAACACAGGCAGTTTCTTTCTTATACTGGTCGAAATGGGCTTCCATATCTTTATATTATGTTATATTTGTTTTAATCTCACAATTTCGACATTATCTCATAATTTCAATTTATTATCTCGTAATTTTGACATCTCATAATTTCAATTTTATGAGAAGTTGAAATTATGAGGTAATGTCGAAATTCCGAGATAATAAACAGAAATTACGAGATAGTAAATTGAAATTATGAGATAATGTCGAAATTGTGAGATAAAAAAAATATGATTATGAGATAATGTTGAATTTATGAGAAGTTGAAATTATGAGGTAATGTCGAAATTACGAGATAATAAACCAAAATTATGAGATAATAAATTGAAATTATGAGATAATGTCAAAATTCCGAGATAATAGACAGAAATTACGAGATAGTAAATTGAAATTATGAGATGTAATTTATCTCGGAATTTCGACATAACCTCATAATTTCAACTTCTCATAATTTCGACATTATCTCATAATCATATTTGTTTTAATCTCACAATTTCGACATTATCTCATAATTTCAATTTATTATCTCATAATTTTGACATTATCTCATAATTTCAATTTATTATCTCATAATTTTGGTTTATTATCTCGTAATTTCGACATTACCTCATAATTTCAATTTATTATCTCAGAATTTCGACATTACCTCATAATTTCAATTTACTATCTCGTAATTTCTGTTTATTATCTCAGAATTTCGACATTACCTCATAATTTCAACTTCTCATAATTTCGACATTATTTTATCATATTTTTTAATCTCACAATTTTGACATAATCTCATAATTTCAATTTATTATCTCATAATTTTGACATCTCATAATTTCAATTTTATGAGAAGTTGAAATTATGAGGTAATGTCGAAATTCCGAGATAATAAACAGAAATTACGAGATAGTAAATTGAAATTATGAGATAATGTCGAAATTGTGAGATAAAAAAAATATGATTATGAGATAATGTTGAATTTATGAGAAGTTGAAATTATGAGGTAATGTCGAAATTACGAGATAATAAACCAAAATTATGAGATAATAAATTGAAATTATGAGATAATGTCAAAATTCCGAGATAATAGACAGAAATTACGAGATAGTAAATTGAAATTATGAGATAATGTCGAAATTGTGAGATAAAAAAAATATGATTATGAGATAATGTTGAATTTATGAGAAGTTGAAATTATGAGGTAATGTCGAAATTACGAGATAATAAACCAAAATTATGAGATAATAAATTGAAATTATGAGATAATGTCAAAATTCCGAGATAATAGACAGAAATTACGAGATAGTAAATTGAAATTATGAGATGTAATTTATCTCGGAATTTCGACATAACCTCATAATTTCAATTTCTCATAATTTCGACATTATCTCATAATCATATTTGTTTTAATCTCACAATTTCGACATTATCTCATAATTTCAATTTATTATCTCATAATTTTGACATTATCTCATAATTTCAATTTATTATCTCATAATTTTGGTTTATTATCTCGTAATTTCAACATTACCTCATAATTTCAATTTATTATCTCAGAATTTCGACATTACCTCATAATTTCAATTTACTATCTCGTAATTTCTGTTTATTATCTCAGAATTTCGACATTACCTCATAATTTCAACTTCTCATAATTTCGACATTATTTTATCATATTTTTTAATCTCACAATTTTGACATAATCTCATAATTTCAATTTATTATCTCATAATTTTGACATCTCATAATTTCAATTTCATGAGAAGTTGAAATTATGAGGTAATGTCGAAATTCCGAGATAATAAACAGAAATTACGAGATAGTAAATTGAAATTATGAGATAATGTCGAAATTGTGAGATAAAAAAAATATGATTATGAGATAATGTTGAATTTATGAGAAGTTGAAATTATGAGGTAATGTCGAAATTACGAGATAATAAACCAAAATTATGAGATAATAAATTGAAATTATGAGATAATGTCAAAATTCCGAGATAATAGACAGAAATTACGAGATAGTAAATTGAAATTATGAGATGTAATTTATCTCGGAATTTCGACATAACCTCATAATTTCAACTTCTCATAATTTCGACATTATCTCATAATCATATTTGTTTTAATCTCACAATTTCGACATTATCTCATAATTTCAATTTATTATCTCATAATTTTGACATTATCTCATAATTTCAATTTATTATCTCATAATTTTGGTTTATTATCTCGTAATTTCGACATTACCTCATAATTTCAATTTATTATCTCAGAATTTCGACATTACCTCATAATTTCAATTTACTATCTCGTAATTTCTGTTTATTATCTCAGAATTTCGACATTACCTCATAATTTCAACTTCTCATAATTTCGACATTATTTTATCATATTTTTTAATCTCACAATTTTGACATAATCTCATAATTTCAATTTATTATCTCATAATTTCGACATAATCTTATAATTACGACTTTTTATCTCATGATTTGGACTTAACACAGGCAGTTTCTTTCTTATACTGGTCGAAATGGGCTTCCATATCTTTATATTATGTTATATTTGTTTTAATCTCACAATTTCGACATTATCTCATAATTTCAATTTATTATCTCGTAATTTTGACATCTCATAATTTCAATTTTATGAGAAGTTGAAATTATGAGGTAATGTCGAAATTCCGAGATAATAAACAGAAATTACGAGATAGTAAATTGAAATTATGAGATAATGTCGAAATTGTGAGATTAAAACAAATATGATTATGAGATAATGTCGAACTTATGAGAAGTTGAAATTATGAGGTAATGTCGAAATTACGAGATAATAAACCAAAATTATGAAATAGTAAATTGGAATTATGAGATAATGTCGAAATTATGAGATAATAAAGTGGAATTATGAGATAAGAAGTCATAATTATGAGATACACTGACATTATGAGGTGATAAATTGAAATTATGAGATGATAAATCAAAATTATGAGATAAAAAGCCATAATTATGAGATAATGTCAAAATTATAAGATACACAACACTCAAAGTAGCAGTTCTTTGGCGTGAGTTCTCTTATTCAACTTGACAACGAAATGGATTGTGAGCACATTGAAAACTATTTTAAACAGGGCTTTACAACAGATAAAATACTTAATTTGCTTGCTGATTCACAATGGATTATATGGTGCAAACACACCTTAGAAAAGAGAAGCAGCTCTTGTGTAGACAGAATAAAATTGATGTGGCTGAAGTGGCAATCTTCATTGAACAGCAACTGGAAACATCTGGTTGGTGTCATGGTTACCTAATTTAGGATAACATATTGTTGGCATGGCGAGGACAGCTAGTTGTGCCACTGGAGTGCATGCAGACTTCCAAATTATTATCTCAATTTCAACGTATCATCTCATGATTATGACTTACTATCACTTTGACTTAATGTGAGCAGTTTTTTTTCTTATACCGGTGGAAATGAGATTTCATAGGCTGAAAACATTTGAACATCTAAAAAAAAAAAAAGATACTTTTATTTCCAAGTTGGAGACACAAATGGTAGGTATTGCTGTAACAGCTGAGAAAGATACTGTCTCTCTGTGTGGCCAAGACAAAGTACAGAATTTTCTAATGACTCTTTTACTAGTTTAAGAAAAACATTGTACACATTGCTTTCTTTATCTGCACTATCAATTAAAAAGCTGATAGTGTGCTATGTTGCCTACTAACTGACATGATCTTGTATTAATATACTCATAATTCCTTATTTGAACAAGATCCTCGAGATCAAAGAAAATACTGCAACTTGTTGAGTCTTACAGTGATCATCTTAAAACAGGTAGTTCACACACAAAAGATACTAGATGTCTTAAGGGTCTTTATAAAAAAAGTGGAATTAAAAGATAATACAGTGCAGAATTTTTGTGCTCAGTTCACACAATCCTGTTTTCTCTCTCAGTACCACGAGTGAAACAAACTGTAATGCAGTGCACTGTTATGATTAGGTAATGTACGGAAGTCTATCTAGATGGCTTACATTCAGACAGTGAAGGTGTGTTATCAGTTAGCTGTCAGTATCTTGTATCAATATTCTCATAATTCCTTATACAGGATCCTCAAGATCTAAGAAAAGATAGCAACCTGTTGAGACTGAAAGTGAAGACTCAGAAACAGGGATTGCTTAGACTACATGCACTGGAATATGTGCACATTAGTTTAACTTGCTTTTGAGATAATGGTGTCAGTGTTGAAAACATGTCAATAGTTTACTGTAACTTCATAAATATGTATTTTGGGTGACTATCATTCTCAGTGACAATAAATACACCACCAATCTTTGTACTTTAACTGATAAATATACAAATAATGGTTACAAAGAAGTTCATAGTTGATAGAAGTAATATTAATGGTTATTACATACATCATTTCAGGTATTACCTTTCAGGAACAAGTTATGAGAGTCACTGCTTGATAATGTCACACGTCTTACTGTTTGCATAGCTCTTCCATCAATTTACGATTACCTGAATTTGTTTTCAACATCTTTTTGTTACTCATTGTTACTATATGACAAATATTATGGACAGGCAGCAGTCATTTTCTTGTTGTTTCCATGTTTAGAAATGCTGTCACTTAAAGAGTCCTTTTCTGCCAGAGTTCTGAACACACTACTCACCTCTTGATTTTTTGCTGAGCTGTTTAATTTTGTATTGTCAACTGTGTAAATATCAGGGTCTCACTATATAATAATACGATATAATGTGATCAGTAAAATCACCAAATAGGTGAATTTCAAATAATCCTAAATACATTTAAAATATGTAAGTGCTATCCTGAGACTGAAAAAAGGAAACCTCATGTTACTATGCATAAGGGGTCTCCCACTTCTTCTGTCAAAGGTCCACTTAGCTGCTCTCAGAGCTAGGTTGAAAATGTCACTGAAGAATGCAGTCCTGATTTTTTTGATATTGTTGTTATACATCATCTGTGGATCTGCGTTGATTTTAAAATAACCTATTAATCTCAACTGTGAAATGTACTGACCCCGGTCCCATTCTGAATGTCAGTGCAGACCTGAAACTAGGTATATATGGCACCAGGCAGCAGAAAAAGCTGCTTACTGACCAACAGCAGGTGATCATCAGGTCTTAAGAATCTCAGAGAGAGATACCACCTCTCTTCTCACAGTGGAGTATAACCTCATTACTCAAGTACTTTGTAAAAGTAGTCATTGGTTTTGCTTGTGTTCTTTATTCTGTTGTCAGCCAGTCAGTGCAGACAGCCCAACATTTCATGCATTAACTTGTATTCCTGGAGATTTCCAGTTTATTCTACAGTGTAAATTATATATCAGGTTGGGTACCATGCCAGTCTATACGAGTAATACCGTTTAAAAAAGAGGTTATAGGTGCTGTGGTATGTTTTTGTAATAGAAAAAACCCTGAAAGCTGTCACTGAACCTGGTAAAGTACCTGGCAAATCTGAGTGTGCTGCCTGCATTAAGGCCTCACCTGAAGCACTGAAAAACAGAAACTTAAAGTGCAAGAAGAATTTACTAAACAACACTGCACCTGTTCTTTCCATTTGCACTTGTACTTATTATGCATGTGTTGAGGATACATGTGTTGATATTATAAGTTCAGTACACTATACAGCCACCTGTATAAGAGCATACCTGTCATGTATGAGCGAGTGGGAGCTCTTATTGTGAAATGACTGCTATGGTTACTCATGGATAGCATGGTGGATGTTCATAAAGTAATACTTGTACTGTCAAGTAACATATACTAAGATAGAACTTGGGATGCATGTGAGATGCTGAAGTTTTGTCAGTTTTGTTTAGAGGAAAAGTTTTCTGTTGCTTCTGTCAACCTCTGGGAGGCTCCTCTGTGTAATGTTTGGTCCAGTGTTATCTTGTTGGTTGTGTCACCACCAGAAAACCAGTTTGCGAGTCAGCTCACTAATGCACTGTACTGCGGAGGGAACAAATCAGGGGGCCAACTGTGAATCCAGTGTTTATATATTAAATAAATGCAACTGACATTTTGAAATACATAAGTTTAACCTATCTCTACTTTTTACACAGTTGATGTGGTACGTTGGTCCCCACAGGGACTAAAATTCAGGTTTAAAATTTAGGTTTGAGTATTTGATGTTTCATGTGATTTTTGTCTTAGCAAAAATTTATTAGGAATTTAGCAGTTAAAATTAGTCTCTAGACTACTCAGAAAAGCCATGGGGTAGTAAAAATTGGTGTGTGTGTGGTTATAAGCTTACAAAGTATGTGAGGAAAAACAGATCTGACAGATTATTGCTCCATGCCATATTTTCCCCTGTCAACATGCTTTTCAGCCATTTATAATCAACACAGTAGTCTACAAAATGTCTTGCCTTTCACTTGTAGGTAACTGTGACCCAAAGTGTTATTTTTATCAGCATGGCAGACAAGTACCTGGACACAGGAGTTACTTAAGTAACTATAATTCTGAGTATAGACAATCTCCAGAGATGGCATGTAACAATCTGTAGGATTTCCACCATCTCTGCTGCTCAGAAAATGAAACAGAACTCTTGACTCAGCTGGGAGCTGATTTGTGGTTTTACATCTTTCAATGGGCATATTTGCACATCGGATTGAATGTACTTGTACTTTGGGGGTGTGTAATAGAGGACAAATTCACAGATTTTTAAAAATATTTTGGGGGGTATAAACTATGGAATAAAGTAAAGATTCTGCAGGTAGATGCAATGAACACTCAACGGGCATTAATTTTCAAAAAGAGTCAAAAAAGTAATAAAAGCTAAACAAGCTGGAGACTTTAATTCTCTGATGCTTAATGAGGAGATCTCTTTGATTAGTGGGTATTACAGTGTTAATCTGATCTCTCTGTCCTTGTGAACAGAGCAGCCCTGGACTAAACTGGTGTAATACTTGCCTGGATACGAACACTGACTGCTTTTCAAATGTGTACGGAGGAATACTGATGGTCAATACAAAATACAAACTCAACATCCTCTCTCTCTATAGGAACAGCAGGGTTTTATACTTATATTGCTTTCTATCAGCTGATAATGAGATTATTTGATCACAGCTGTTGACATGGTTATCCTAATATTATAATATTATAATGACATTACATTTCTGTGTTCAAGACTTAAATTCCCTTTGGAACAATGTGATTTCAGTTAAGAATAATAACCCTACTGCATATTGTAATAGAAATCAATTACAATGGAACTCAATTACAATGTGAAGTTAAAGGGAAATATTTCCAACTCACTTGACTAAGTGTATACAGTCATCCAGATATATTCTAATTAATTTCTAATTAATCTGAGATCCTCAGCCGATCTAGACAGTCACAGTGACACTCACCAAGCATGCTTCCTGCGATGAGGATGTCAAACAGAGTGTCTGCATAGCGTCTGTAGTCCAGTCATGATCCTGTGATATCTAGAAACTTGGCTACAGCATCCAGGTCGCCACCTGCTTCATTGAGGCCTGCAACAATTGTGTCTCGAAAAACTGTTGGTTCGAACTTCTCCTTTTCATCTAGGACAGAAGATCATATAATCAGGGCAGAAAAGATCAAATGTGCCTATCAGTGTCTTTTTCATTTACTTTTATAAACTTATAAACATAGCTCATATTTTCTAAACTTCATAGTGTTTTAGATTCAACTTGTTCCACCTTTAAGGCACCCATTGGTTTCCATTCATTTCAGACTATATGTCATGCTAGAACAAATAAATGATAAAGATTACGAATGCTTCACTCCTTATTGTAGGGGTCGCTTTAATGGTGGGTTCACAAAGTTCATAAAATTTCACAAATTCACCAGAAAAAGCTCTGTCCCTTTAGATCTAACAACTTTGGTCTAAAAGACAAATAAGACGAATATTTACCAATCATGACAGTACAGGAAACACCAACCCACACACTTTATTTGTATTTGATTTGGTACTGCACTGTTACTTTGAGGCACTGTAGGCTGCTACTGTATTGTATATACTGTCTGCTGTACTATACTGTCCTAACCAACATGATCACCAAGAGTATCTTAGACCTTTGTTTAAAGATACTATTGTAGCTGATTCTTTCCTATAACCCAGAACCCTGCAGGCTAGCAGAGAAGTAAGCTGCTCAACTTAATGCAGTGTTTCCTCTACCATTGTCTTGGAAAGGCAGCCCACCAACTTCAACCCCAGTTAATAAAAAAGTTAAAATCAAAACATTTTAAAAAAGTAGATATTTTATTTATGTTTAACTAAATTATGTGCAATCGTTTCAGCTCAGTGTGAGATGCTGTCATGTTTTGTTATCAGTTACAGTCACGTTTGCCACCTCTCATCCTGTTTCACATGCACCTCTGCTCTGTGTGCATGTGTAGCTTCTCTGCACACACACCAGGAGTGGAGGAGCAGAGGAATACAGGTTAAGAGCTCATCACATTAAGCGGAATAAAGGCTCCTACAGGTGTTATAACTCTGTAAAGTCATGGATGGACAGATGTCAACCCCCCAAATGTATGAAAGTCAGCCCAAAATATAACCACTGCCCAAAGTTCTTGTACAGTTGCTCGTGTTCAGAAAAACAAAAAAGAAAATGTTGTTACTCTGTGCTGCTGTGGCTGCTTTGTTTACTGACAAAATGATTAAAAGTTACTATTTCTTCTGTAAAAAGTTTTGGTGTCAGTACTGAAACTCATGGATCATATCAGTGCTAGTACTGAGAAATGTCAAATAATACTCAGCCTTAGCAGTGACTGGGCAGCAGGATACTCTGGGTGTCATCAAAGCTCAACAGTCCTAGTCTAAATCTCATCTGTATTCCATTCAATGAGGAGTTTGCATGTTCTCCCTGTTTGGGTGTTAAGACTCATTTAGTCTGTGTGTGTGTGTGTGTGTGTGTGTGTGTGTAAGCATGTGTGTATATGTCTTAATAGCTAGTCAGTGAAACACTACCTGACAGAAACAGCCTGTTAAAACTGTAGTGGGCTGCACACCAGCTGGGAGGGAGTATAAATGGTATGTGTGAAAACACTGTGTATACACGTGTGTTTATCAGTTTGGGGTGAACGTCACCATTGCCTTATAGCTCATACAAGGCTCATATGAAGCCAGTACTCGATCTGGTACTCACCCCTTTTCCTGGTCTTAAACCTCTGGCCTGTGAGCACTGGCTTCTGCTGCTTACCGGTATTCATACAAGTCCTGAAAGTACAAACAGATAGCTAGTCTAACATGCTTCTATAAAAGATAGGCCACTTGGGTTAGGGTTACAGTTAAATTTTGCCCATAATTATTACTTTGTAATATGCCTTTATTATGTCTGCATGATACAGTTCTTTTTTTATCTTTAATACTATTTTTATACTACCCTCTTCTGAAGGTTGCATTGGACATAGAACTCATGTCACATGAGACTGACAATGAATCTGAACTAACTTGAAGTCTCTGCTCAGCAGAAGCCCTTGCTAAACCCACTGGAGTGGTCACTTTTACATTTTCAATCTAAAAGAAAGTAGCTGTACTGGAAATGTAATTTCCTTTTCTACATAGATCCTTTTCTACTTTGAGGTGAAAGGTCATGCAGTTGCTAACTTTATATCTACAACCTCTAATTTCAGTTGTGCAAACCCCCAAGGGCTTGAAAAAAGTAACAGACAAGCTGTGCTGCCCAAATTTAACATGCCAGGTGCTCGCGCTGTGTAGGACTTAACATAACTTTGACACACATCCTATGCTGTTGGCTACAATGGCTTAAGAAATAAATTGCCCATTTCACATAAAAAATAAATAGGGGCAAACTTTGCGTTGTGATGCACAAATGCCAATAGCTGTTTCACTGAGCTTTGGAAACCAGACTGTGCTTAACTGCCATTATGATCCAATATTCAACTCATTCAAAAATCTATTTCTGCCTCTAGAACAGCTCCTCCTCTGAGAATTATGTTTCAAAAAAGGTAAAAACTGTCTGCTTACCAGTGGTGAGTTCTTTGTGCTGCCTGTAAGTGTGTTGGTCTGTGTTGACTGACTGAGTGTCATTCCGCCTGCTAACCTTGTGCTCTGCTCTATATATAGTGGGCTCATCCCTGCGGTGTAAACCTGCCTCTTACTCTTAGGCACAGGACACGTGTCATATTACTCAGAGTGTGTCTAACTCATTCTCTCTCATTCACATATGCATATAAATACATGGTATATTAGTTTATTTATTAGAATGACACAGCTTATTACTACAGTTTGCCAGAAAAGCAGCAGCAGGACTTTACTGTGCTCTGGTAGACAGGTAGCAGTTCTGCCGGCTGGGTCATGGATTACAGCACTTTCTAATCCACAACATCAATCCCTGCTGTCTGGAGCAGACGCTGTGTCAGTTCATTGCCATCACTCACTTACTCACACACAGATTAGGAGGAACAGAGCTGGACTAGCCTGTCTGCTCACACAGTGTTGCTGACTGTTGCAGCCAGTCCTTTAAACCACATTTCCTCTCATGGCCGCCACATGCTGGCTTCATAATTCTACAAGGTACTTAAGTTTTATTTCCTCAGGGAAGTTGTTATTAAGAGCAATCCTTCTGGTACCTGTTCCCACTCACTCAGTTCAACACATTCACAACTGCCCAGTACAACCACAGACTGACCTGTCAGCCACAGAGCAACCTCATTTGCAGCTTCTAGAATCCTAATTAAAGAGATAATATGTATACTATTTTTTATGTGGCTGCACTGCTCTTGTTTTCAGACTCTCTGGCTGGCATGGCTACTGAAACAGGTTTCTCTACAGACTGCTTAAACATCAGACTTATAGACTTATAGGATGAATAGCACATTTATCATTTCATGGTGTGTTAAACCCTGATGACAGGTGACACTGAGGACACCTCCAACATCCACTGAACAACACACTGGACATGTTGTCCATTAAGGACAGAGTACGACAGTATATGTTAGTGAAGGCCTGTAAGTCAACAACTTCAACAAACACAGATGACATTAACATTATAATGGTTTGCATTCTTCAGATTACTGCTGTTTGTAGCTGGCGCTATCTAGCAGTTTTTTACACTGTACTGAGAGCATCTGAAAAAAACATTAATGCAGTTCTTACCGAAAGGACGAAAAAAAAGGTCTGGTGTAAATACGGTACATCAGAAATGTCTTCTCAGCCTCAAGTTTCATTAGCTACAAAGTCCTATCATGTCGCAGGTTGCTGTTTGCCTATTGTAATGTTTTGTCATATTCTGTTGTATTTGAATGTGGGAAATAAATGTAAACATTTGAATCATCTTGTGCCTCTAAAATATGCTGTTCATATATTTGTTTGAAAAATGAATTCCTCACCTGAGACACAGTGGCATTATGAATGAACTGAACACAGGCAGACCAGATTTCACCTTACAAAATTTGCTTGGCTGCTGCAGCGGCATCTGGTGATTACTTTCCTGTTAGGGAAATAACACAGGTACAGTCTAGACCATAAGTATTGGGACATATATTCTTCACTTGCATGGTCACCCCTTTAGTCCTCATACTGACAGACTTCCAATTCCACCTCAAACTAAATGCTCAACTGTCAATCAGCTCTGAAACATGTGCTTTAACTGATGTTAAAAAGATTCATATCTGCCCCATTTAGTAGCCAAGTGTCCAATTGCTTTATTTTTGAACCCTTGCAATTTGGGCACTAGGTGTTACAAGGGGTATATCTACTACACATTTCTACGTATATTGATGTAATTCTCCTAAAAGTAAAGTTGAGATTTGGCACTTCAATGTGTTATCCTATTGAAGTTGTGGAAATCCAGTGGGTGCCTGAAAGTATAGATGTGTCATATTCAGTCTTAGTCATTTTGTAATTTCCACAGAGAATATATATTTTCAGTTTCAGTTCAGTCAAACAATAGTGTTGCTCACTTGTTGACTGTAGAGGAGATTTACGTTCCCAGGATAAATTCTGAGAACCACAACACTGATCATAGTTATCTGATGTCACTGGCTCATCAAAAATCTATCTGAACTGAAAGGAGTATTTAGCTTAGTGCACTAAGCATTAATCTGTAAACATAATAAAATATTGTACTGACTTGGTTGTCATGTTCTGCATTTCTGCATAAAGGTCTACTGCTCTTCTGTGGCAGCTACAACGATAACAATATGCATTTGCAGCCTACATTATAGCTTATCACCCATCTTGATATTGACCATTGGATGGATGATAGAGGTGGGATCAAGAGGAAGCCAGTATGGCCCCATTAGGAAAGAACATACTAAGTAGGCTTAATTTTTGTGGTTTATTTTCTAAACAGTGCTTTAACTTCACTTACATAAGTGGTTAAAAGTATGCTCTAATTAATTTGCTCAATTTAAATAATCTTTAAAATCTTGCTGTCTCTGAATGAAGCTTTATTGCTTGGATGTACCTCTATGAAATGTAGAGTATACAGTGAAAATATGTGAACATATAATACTATGCACCATCAGCATCTTTGCACTCACTGTGGTGTGTGATCTCAGTGACTTTGATGGTGAATTTTCATTTGGTAAACAGTCTTCAGAGTTTACTCAGAATGGTATTAGAGACAAGAAAAATCCTGTGAGCATTAGTTTGGTACAAGGAAATGCTATGTTGATGAGAGAGGTCAAAGGAGAATGGCCATACTGATTTGTGCTAACCCAGATAACCACACTTTACAACTATGGTGAGTAGAAAAGCATCTCAGAATGCACAACCTTGAGGCAAATGGGCTACAACAGCAGAGGACCGCATCAGGTTCCACTCCTGTCAACCAAGAACAGAAATCTGAGGCTGCAGTGGGGAAAGGCTCATCAAAACTAGACAGCTGAAGAGTGGAAGATGTAGCCTGGTATAATGAATCTGGATTTCTGCTTAGTAACCACAACTACAGTACTTACTTAAGTACCATACCCAAATATGAGATACTTGGACTTCAAACATATATTTCTATCTTATGTTACTTGATTTTTCTACGTCATTACATTTTAGAGGGAAATATTGTACTTTTTAATGCACTATGCATATTGACAACTGTTCACTAGTTACCTTGCAGATCAATATTTTACATGAGAAACTTAGAAAATACAGTCACTCTTAAAGTGTAACTGTTCAAATGATCTAATACTCACACTAAGTCAAAAAACTGAAAACAGATCAGTGATGCTAACAACCTACATGTAGGAATAGCAATGAAAATTAACCTTGCAGACAATGTGTGGGTCTCTACTGAGTTTAGACTCACACATATAACCATAAAAAATTATTCAGTGCGAGATGGAAGAGTCAGTATGCATTTGTGGACATGGACATCAAGTCAGGTGCAAAAAATGCTCAGTTTATACATATATACAAATACGTGAGCAGCGAGAGTGCAGCAGTCATACAGGCTGTCTTACCTGTGGGTTGTATCTGCTCAGTGTATCTGGAGGAGCACACTATAATGTCTCACCTGAGATTCAACTGAAGCAGTTTCATGCTTCAGGCTGGTCCATGCAGGCAGGACAGACCTAATACATCACTGTAGGAGATTCTGGATTTAAGGAAACATTTATCACAGTAGTCTGAGTGACCAGTCAGAGCTGGACATCCAAATCGTATATTTGAAAACTGCAAAGACTGAATGATTTGACATGAAGGATAATTACAACCATAATTTTTGGCTTTTTTAATCAGCACACATCAGGTCTCTCCCCATTTGGTTGGTATAATGGTATTGCTCCAAGAATGGCTAAACTCTTAGTGTCCCTGTTATGTTTGTAGCTTCTCAGTCCACCTGTGGTTTGAAACTGTCAGTTGAGCAGCACAGCAGAGATTGTTCACAGGCCAGGTTAGAACCAGAGGCATCATTCACAGTAGACCAGAGCAGATCAGAGAAGATGGCTGCCCCTCAGAAAGGAGATCTGTCAGCATCTGAGAGGAAAATCCTGCAAGTTATTGCTGCTGGTGAGTAATACTTCATTGTTATAAGACTGTAATTTCAGCTTTCTTCACTCAGATTTTTTTCCCCTCAAATTATCATAAACCTACTCTTTTATTGTGAAAGCTTTGTTTATCAAAATCAGCTTTATTGGCCAAGTATATGCATGTTCAAGGAATTTAACTATTTTTCTAAGTTACTCTCAGTGCACTTAGACACAGTTCCAACTACAGTTTGCAGGGAGGACAGATAGGAACAGAAATACAGCTAAGAACAAGGACAGACAAATCTGATTACAACAGAGCATGGGATCAGAGTACAGAGTGCTGACAAACATAGTTTACATAGTTTATTCTATGTACAACACCATGTAAAAGTTTAGGTACCTTGTGATTTGGCACTAATTATAGGAAAATAGAGACTGTGCTCTATTAACATACCTCCAGCTAATTCACCTAGAGAGTCTCTCGGTGCAAAGCAGGTCAGCTTCACATGCAGAAGTCTGAATGTTGACATAGATTTAAATGGAGCTTTCCTCTCATGGAGAAAATTTGTTGCCCTATGTTTAGTACCAGATTACATAGTTTCTGCCAGAAAATCTGAAAATTATCAGGAAATTAGTTAGAAATTGCAGAGGTTATCCTGTATAATTAAGATAAGGTATATGAATTGTATGGATTTTGGTTTTAAGACAGAGATACTCCATCATGACTTTGGCCAGAGTTTGAACTGAAAAAAAAAAAAAGAATAAATCATACATGCATTTGTCCAATCTCTTCTCTGTTGTTGCTGCTGTTTCCTGCTCTAATGTCCAAACCTCAGCCCATGTTTACAGTGGTATTTATTGTTTGCAGGTGATGTACAGGAGGCTGCCCAGCTGCTTGCTAGCAAAGAAGTGAGAGTCAACTGCTTAGATGAGGTAAGAAGATAGAAAGACCTTTCACTTTCATGTTTTTGCTCATCTAACTGATGTATTTATGTTAAAATTAATATATCAATTTATTTAAACTGACCTATATATTTAAAGTAACAAAAACCAAAAAATCAGTACAGCTTATATCTAACCCTAACATGCAGGGTTACTCAGCCTTTTCTTAACTGTGACACTGTTACACATCCACAAATCCTCAAACAAAACAAACTGATGAAGTGGAGTTGGGAGCAAATTGTTTGTGGTGCTCATAGCGCTACAAAATCACAGATGGCTCATGTTACAAAAAGTCAGTAATGAAGAATGACTTTACACCCTACCCATTTCATTTGCTCCACCCATAATGCGACAGTTCTGTCACTGGAACATATGTTATCCATTGTGTGGAGAC
>NW_026117888.1:0-60529 GCF_001640805.2 Lates calcarifer
TCTCATCAAATCTTGCATAAAGTAGTAACATTATTGCTCTATCACGGTCTTAGCAGACATCTGTCGATTTCACAACACAGGAGACAGTGATTCTGAACAAATCCACATTACCTTTCCTGTTTCTGTCTCCCTCTTATCTAACCAGACATGAACACACATCTTCTTGCACCTTAGCTTGCTGAACACACCAAACATTCACAGGAGAAAAGTGATCTGCTGACATTTGCAGGCTGTAGAGCTAATTAGCGCCTCCGCTGCAGCACATTAAACAGCTTGTAACTGTAACTGCAAAAGCCACTTGGGTCCAGTCAGATTCTGCTGGACCTTACTCTACTATACAACCAACATGCTGTCTGCTATGACATGTAGCTCCCACCTACATTTGTTTGTCTATAGTTTGTTTGTGATGTAACAGCAGCAGTCTGCCAGCCTCCCGGCTTCTGTCAATCAAACACAGACACGCCTCTCCAGCTGGCTGAGAAGAAAAGGAGCATTTCTGATATTTACAGCAGGGGATGACTAAATGTGATTTCAGTCAGGCTTTAAGATAACTGTGCTTCAGTGTTCCAAGATGGCACCCCATTCATTCCAATGAAAGCTACTTAACGAGCAGAGCTGATTTCCTGATAAGAAGCATGAAATAATTTACTGACACAATTCTCAGATATGTTTCAGATTTTATGGATCAAATGGATGAAATTCTGATCATGTGTTTGTGACACTGAGATGATCACTTCACAACCCTTTTTAAATAAAATAACTACAAATATTTTCTAGGCCTGTATTGCATCTCTTGATAATAGTGTCTAAATATCATTATCATCCATGAAAAGATCGGATGAACATGAGCAACAAGTTTTGTGTGTCAGGAATAATGGGCGGTGAACACATCCTAGGTCTGCAGAGCAGTCCTCTCTGCTGTAACCTGTCCGGGCTGGTGATGTTGGGCTGGGTTGTGGTGTCTTCTCTCAGCTCTTCTCTGGGGAGTCACCATGCTCCATTCTGCCACTTCACCTCAGCAGACAGTCTGGCTCAGCACCTGCTCCTCACACTAGGGGGAGGGGGAGGCGTCTACTGATAGTGAAGGGGGGAGGGGGCTACAGGGGCAAAGGGTGGCCTTTTGTGTAGTGATGGGGGAAGGAGTGTGTGAATGTGTGAGAAGATCTGACTGTACAGACTGCTGATGCAGGGAGCATTGTGCCGAACAGACCACTCTCCAGACAAAAGCACTGAAACTGGCTTAGATATGCTGATTATAACCATGACGCTGTATTCGGGGAGACCCACGCCATATCTCCGTGTACTGTTGTGCTGCGTGGCTGTTAGTTTGCTCTTCTTTTGGGATGTTTGAGTGTGCATGTTGGTGCTGATTGGAATCCTGTGTTTTTTATTTTTGTCCAAAGATGGAAAGTCTCTTTGCTAAAGCACTATTGGCAATTTTAGTATGGTTTTATTATGCTGATACTTTTATAAAGTATTTCCATTTCGTCAGGCTTCATAATTGTACCATATTTCAGGAGGAGATGTGGCTGACACAGCTGATTGAGTAATTGATTAGTCAGTAGACAGAAAATACAATAATGTTTCAATGTTTGTGTTGGAAATTGGATATTAGCAAGGTCCCTCTGCAAACCACCCTCCATGTCACACTAAATAAATAAACAAATAAACATAAAATAAATAAATAGACATAAAATAAAACACCTTCTTCCTACTGGAAATGACAAGCTTAATTTATATTAATTCATGATGAAACACACTGCTGCTCAATGTCATTTTTCTGCTATAGCCTGTCTGGTATGACCAATAGCTGATAGTGGCTGATGTTAGTAAACTTGAAATTGCTAATTTCAATTTGTGGCTTCAGTGGCCACTGTTGGGCAAAAGTTACATCGCAGTTGCTTTAAAAAAATGCTACTTTTACTGAGCCAGAGCACCCTCTGTTTTATGAGCAGTTAATCAGTTTTCCTGTACAGAAAAAAAAAGCCAGAGCTACGACTGCATAGTCCCACTGACATAAACGGTGTAAATTACCCATGATCCTCTGTTTCAAGAGCTGGGAGTGCTGTCGCTTGATATTTCCATGCTGAATATTGGAGATGAACACTGGTTTTCAATGACTTCAAAGTTTCTTTAACTTTCTCTTGAACTTGCTTCCAGCAGTTTAAGCTGCCAACTATAACATAGTTACCAAGGTTACATAGATCAAGAACAGGTGTTCAGGGAGCAGAGTGGAAATGACAGAGGCTCCATTCTCCCTGCTACAAGTCAGTGAACCATCACAATGAATCTGAAAGTGTCATTTTAAAGTAAAGTAGTTACATAACATTGCTGTAATTATCATTAGGTATATACTGTATAACTGTATAAGTTTCTTTCTCTCCTGTGGTACTGTGATTTGGACATTAAAATAATTGCAGTTCTCATCGTGCAGCTATTCATCTGTTTTATTTTGCTGGTTGCTGCTAAGCCTCGTCGTCGCTGTCTTTACCTAAGATGTGACACTGAATCTAGAACTAGGTTTTCAACATCCTGACTCCAGGTCTGTACATTACACTCAGGCATGAGAGTGATCTCCATCTTCTCAGCTCCTTCTCAGAGAGAATGTGAAAAAGCAGATTGTTCAACTATTCCATTAATGGCTTTAGGTACTTCCCCCTTTAGAGTATGCTGTGTGTTGTGTTGTAACTGTAAGCAACAACCTGATCCGACTGTTTTATTGTTGTTCTATTTAGAGGTTCCGAGTGATGCCAGATCTGATCACAGAACCTTGTTTTACATGCACTTGTGTGAATGTAGGCTTACTACAGTCTATTATGTAACAAATAGTGTCCAAACACGTGTGGGATTGTATCTACAATCCTCTCAGCACTGTACACTGGCTGTCTTAAAATAAAACACTGCATCACATCAGTTAAAAACGGAGCCAGGGCCTTAACTGATGTCATTATGAATGAATTCAAATGACTGAAACCTACATGTTGTCTTCTTTCATTAATGCACTGTTTCCAATCGCTGAGTGAAAATGGAGGCATTGATTTTTATGGCACAGGGAACCTTGGTTACTGATGGTGGAGCTGTGCCATCAACAGCAGCTTTGGGAGCTGTGATTGGAGGAGGCTGTTCTCTGCACTGCTCTCATTGGCTGCTACCACAAATATGCTTGCCTTATTACATACAAAGCTCCACCCAGCTGTAAAAAGAGGGGGGAGCCAAAGGGTGCATAACAGGGAGCCTAACCCCTGCATGCTGTCTTACAGGCTAGAAGTGTTACCATATCTGCACAGCCTGGCTATTTTGTTCCTTTTAGAGCCGCTGCCTTGATAGCCCTAAACATATATAACTGATGAAGGCAGTATGACTTATGTAGAAAACATGTAAAAAATATATACTTGCAGACAGTCAGTCAGGTGCAGTCAGAGACAGACACTAATTCTCAAGGCATGTGGGCACTCAAGTGGGGAACAGGGGAATTTTTCAGTGAATGCATATTTTTAAAATGATGAATGTGCCACAGTATTTTGATGTGCAGTATCATCCCTTGTTTAAAATTTCCCTGCAAACATGTATGTACACAATAATGTACTGTTGATATTACTATTACACCAGTCCCACACCGAGACTAATAATAATGCAATATGTAATATAGTGTAGCATTAAATAAGAGGTCATTTGATGGCTCCACTGTGAAAACATTTTATATTTTTCTCATCCACTGCAGACTGATACAAATTGTCTGGTGAGGATTTCACATGTCAGCAGTGATGCTCGGTCTGTAACCCTGTCACCTAGAAATGAGGTTTCTATAGAGCTAAACTAATTGTTTTTTGTTTTGTGAATGGAGTGGGACAATCTTTTGATAACATTAAAGAGGTGCTGTGAGAGTCTTAACCATAATGAAGTGTTATAACTCTGGACACACTACAAGTTGTTATTGTACTGTGGGATCAGATATTTTACTGACCTGTTCAGTATCAACGTGTATGCAACAAACATAGAAAATGTAATCAGGTCGCAATTATGTTTCTTACTAAACATATTTGCTGTTACAGTAAAGTTGTATTGAAATGTAATCTCTGGGAGACATATTTAAACTATGTGTCTGTTATCAGTGTGACAGTGTCACATGGTCTTTGACTATAATTCTCACCACACTCATTACCACATTTTATTTATTATTTTTTTTAGAAAATAACTCTAAAAATAATTGTAATAGATTTTAAAAAATGTATATCAATTTTTATTGTTAATGATTAAACTGATTAAACATTATATTACTGCTGTGGTGGACTCCAGAGTCCAGCGAACTGATTTCAAGGTTCACGTAGGGATCATGCATATTGCGTCTGTTGTGTCTGTCAGACAACACCCAGGGCACAGCAGCCCAGGATGCACCGTTTGCTCCTGGTACCTAAACACATTGTTAAACGCCGCTTGATAACGTTCATGAATTACAGCATTGTTATTAACTGATGCTCGTAAGGAACAGTGACCGGTGAACACCTGCTTTCACACAAGATCTTTGTTTTTTTCTGCTGGATGATCTGAACAGAGCGGGGTGAGTGATTCTGGACATCACACTGAGAGCTGCTCACACAATTTGTTGACATTTTTCACATTCAGCGCCATTTGCAGACAGGTACACCTACCGCCCCTTTTATTGTTCCCACTGTCAAACGTACTGCTTCTTATCAAACAAACGCCGCAACAAGAGTGTTTACATTAATCTTATATATATATAATATATCTGAACGTCATGTCTGATAATAAAGCAGGTCTGTAATAATATGAAGCAGAGCAGATGGGATGGATAGTTTTTTGTAAACAGCGACACTTTTCTTTTTTTTTGGTTTCAGAAT
This sequence comes from Lates calcarifer, assembly GCF_001640805.2. Taxonomy (NCBI): domain Eukaryota; kingdom Metazoa; phylum Chordata; class Actinopteri; family Centropomidae; genus Lates; species Lates calcarifer. The sequence continues at coordinate 4,860 of NW_026117888.1, forward strand.
TAAACTGTGACTTGTGGCTGTTTTTGTTCATATTTGGTGAATTATTTATCTTTTCCATCATCGCGCTCTTATAATGTCTTCAGCCGCTGAATCCGTTTTCATCTCAGCAGTTTCTGATACAGTGGGAGCAGGCGTTAGTCGGTGTCATCTGTTTTTCCGACAGAGAATCATCATGGAGACTTGATTGTGTACTGTGGAGACAGTCATTTGTTTTTAATTGTTTTGTTGAAAAATGAAAACTAAGCTCCATTCATTTCAGTTCATTCATCTCATTTCCATCATCTCTTATGTTTTCTAACAGTACTGTTAGAATGTATAATACATGTTGCAGACATATAACTGTCATGCCTCTATAGCAAATGAGGGCCAACTCTAACTACTTCTATCTACTTCGTTACAAGGCCAAAGTCACAATGTTAAACGCTTTTCAATTTTCAATTATCAATTAGAGCAGAAACTGGAGTATGAATTTTGGCACACATTCAGCTTATTACTCATTTTATTTGCATGTCTGAAGGTCAGTGTTGTTGAATTGAAGCTGTGGAATGCCTTATGAGATATTGTGTAATCATGCAGTATCTCTATTTGTAAATATTAAAACAAAAACTTAGATAATCAGAAAATAATATTTGTTAAATTAAAGGACAGTATTGAACTTCATCCTTTAACATCTAATCATCATGTCTTTTATTCATTTAGTCACTAGTATTTTTCCTTGTGGTAATATTGCATGACATGCATCCCCTGAGTTGAGTGTGAAAATGATCTAATATGAGAGCAGAGGCTTGCTGGGCTCTACTCTGGGGGAGAACTGGCAGCAGGGCTTCAGACTTTTTACACTGATTGCACTGGTGTTCCTAACTTTTTCCTTTAGGTGCACCAGCATATATATTAGGTGCACCCAAATTTCTCAAGGTGCCTTTTGGTGCCACAATAATACATTTTAACCATGACCTTTTTTTTTTTTCCTTAACTCATTATGTAAATGATTGTAAACAGGAATATTGGTGCAGCGCTTTGGCCTCTGGCTTTGCAATAAATACAATGCATAACGTTGCTCTTTTTGTATGTTGGAGGCCCTGGCTCTGGTTTGGAGTCAGATGAGACCATCTCTGCTGAAGATGTTAGGTCACAGTTGAGAATTTGGTTGTGGTGTTGGATGGTGTAGTGTGTCATACAGTTTTGGGGGGGGTGACTGGATGTGGGTGTGGGGGTATTTCTGTAGCTACAACAATCAGTAGTTCTCCTCATTTTGAATAATCAGCATATTTTAAGGTTGTGTTGTGTTATGTGTAAAAATGTCCCACTGGCATTCAGCAAACACACACACACACACACACACACACACACACACACACACACACACATACACACACACACACATACATACATACCTACCTTCCAGTAGTATCAGTGTATTGTTAGATAGGACCTCAAGGAGTTACAGTGGTCTGAAAGGTTACTTGTTTACCTGTAGGGGCTTTAAACCAATGAAACACTGTTAATGGATATTGGGTGCTTGGTCTCCTTTGTAACTCTCTCGACTCATCTATATTTATCCTGGTTTAGTTCACACTCGTACGTTCATCGTGTACAGCTGATGTTTGTTCTTTATCTCCAGAGACTGCTGGTGAACAAAGTTAATCATGCAGGCACATCTCCTCCTTTCCACTGCTGTTTTTCTACCTTGAACAAACACTGACATAAACCTCCTGGAAAAAAGAAAAGGACAGAAGTAAGATAGAAAGGAAAAACAGAAAGAGAGAAGAACTAGATACTGTTTTAGCTGACACCACTAATAGTATTGATTTATGTGTCCTGGCATTAAGTTGTTTTACCTGTATTGTTACTTCCTCTTAAGTGGGTAATGATTTTTGTCTCACCCTCAGTCTGCTTTCTCAGACATTAAACACTCAACAGATGTCTCTTGTTGAGATCTCAACGAGATACAGGTGAAATCTCTGGAAGAGAGAGTTAGTGGACCTTCAGCTAAGATTATTTTGTGACTTCCTGTTGGTGTGGATGTAACATGTAACATTTGACATTTGCACAGAGAGCATGCCTAGACATATTAGGAGCATTTCATTTATGGAGGGATAAGCGTTTAATATTCTCTGTACAGCATGACTACAATCAGCCAGACAACATGGTTGTATATCATTATGATATTTTGAGGCAGATTTAGAAACAGATAAAAAAATATAAATATTTGTGTTATGACAGGAACACATTTTGAAGATAGTGCAGGTTAACACACATGTAGTGCCTTGATATTAATTGTTTCCATCACTGTCATTGATGCCTCCTGTCTCTGTGACCCTGTATTGGCCTCTACCTGCTTTGTTAGGGCTCAGCTCTTTGTATATTTTTCTGCTTTTTTTTCTTCACTTGTGTCTTTTATCAAATATTCCCTGCCTCTGATTTCATCTGGGTCAGATGAACTCCCAGTTTCTGGGTTGTTTCCAGAGCTCATGCTAGCAGAGTGGCTCTGTGTGTGTGTATGTGTGTGTGTGTTTATGGGGGGGTGGGGGGTGTGGGGGGGGGGGGGGGGGGGGGGTGTCCAGCAGTGACAGATAGACATCCAGCTTCCTCTGGCCTCCACATCAGCACACAGCAGCCGTTAATCCCACACAGGGCCCGATTAAATTTAAAGCCGCTTTCAGTCCCTAAGCTCACTTTCAGCACTCTGACACAAGCTACCACGCAGTCAGAAACACAGATATGTTTAAGTATGTTTTTCCTTTTCACAGATGCATTTCAGTTTCAACCTTTGAACCAAACCTTACTCTTAGTCCAAATCAAAGAATCTACTGTAAATCTTTAAACTGGTGTAGTCTACGTTAAACAGTATAATTACATTATTACTGCACTTTGACCATAACACATTGCATATGGGTGTGGATGTTGTAGTTTTAAATACTGAATGCAAGCGCTTTGTCTGACTGTTAACAAAGAGGCATAATAAAATTAAAAATATACAGTTATGTGTACTGTATGGTCAGTGGGTGTGATGCCATATGTTCTCACCTCTCAGAATCTCTGACCTCTGACCTCACAACAGCTCAGTGTAAAAACATTTTTGACCCTTAGAATGTCCTGTACAGCAGAGCTGCTAACCACCTCAGGCTATAAAATACAAATGCTTTGATTCCCATTGATGAGAATCTGTGTCCATCATCAACAGAGTCTAAAAACAGAGCTGGTCTGTCTGTGTGTCTGTCCAGAAATTTGGCTATGCAGTGAAGGTTACTTGTGGTTTGGGTGGCCTGTTTTACCAAGACAAATTTAAGCCCAGCTACTGATAAGCCTTTATAAGTCAGTATGCTGGATGTTCTTTGTTTCTAATGTTTCACAGTGGTAGAAATATATGTCAGAAACATATTAGTGCACTGTGTATGTTCTTATGGTTGTGCTGGTCCACATTATGGGGAAGGCGATTCCATTTCAATTCAGTTCAATTCAGTTTTATTTACATAGTGCCAAATTACAACAGAAGTTATCTCAGGACATGTTTCATATAGAGCACGTCTAGACTGTACTCTTTATATTATTATATTTCTAGAGAGACCCAGCAATTCCCATCATGAGCAGCACTAGGCGACAGTGGCAAGGAAATACATTTTAAGAGGCAGAAACCTCGAGCAGATCCAGACTCCCACCCATCTGCTTCAACCGGTTGAATTGAGAAAAAGAGAGGGAGCGAGAGAGAGGAAAGGGGTGATACGGGGGTAGAGAATAGGGACAGGAGAACATAGCATTATGCTGTGTCTAAATATAACAGCAGACATTGAGCAGGGTTGTAGTAGCAACAGGAGGCTTGTCATCACAAATCAGACTCTATAGCTCCAGGTTTCATGGGAAGAATATGATAAAGTCACTATTAAATAGTAGAGTGTTTGTTACTAAATTGATACTGAAAAGTGATATAAAGTAGTAGAAAGTACAATACTGATGACAAAGAAACACAGAATTTTAAAAATATTAGTCTACAGTATGGTGAAACATTAGAACCAACATTAATGAAGCTCACTGCACATAATTCAAAATCATTGGATTAAAAATTGATCTGTAGCATTTGTCAATATAGGGCCAAAGGGGCATTCTGACTCTGTGTTAGTGTTATTTTTGTATGACTGGTGGGTTACTAGATCAAAACAACCCCATGGCCTGGGTGGTTGTGTACTCATGGGTATTTGGTAGGGTAAAAGGGTCTGTGTTTATCTTTATCTTTAGTGTGTTGTAGTTAAGTTAATAATGTGTTTGAAGCATCGGCCCAAAATAACGTGCAGGCCTTTAACTAGCACTCTTTTAACACTTTTTAAAAAATGTTTCAGTACTTGCTGATAGAGGTTCGCACCTGCATACATAACATTACAATAGTTTAACACATCCTCCATAGTCATAATGAACATTCAATTTTATGTTGTTGTTACTTACTTTTGAATGTGAAAAAAATCACCATGGTGAACAAACATGGTTTTATTCCAGGAAATAGCTCATTTCACCAAAGGATACACTTTGAGCTAAAAAGGAAGAGGAGCTTATCTGGACTAAAAAGCTGCAGACTCTGGTGTTATCTGTGACACCTGCTACAAACTGCTGCCTTAGACTGTAAGCTAACTGAACAACCAACCACAGGAATGTAAACTACTTTTTGTGTGTGTAGTTCTCATTGCACACTCCTCAGTACACCTGGAGCTGTGGAGCCCACGCTTTCACTTTTCTCTGCCCTGTCAGCAGTTATGCGGCTGTGCCAGCATCCATTCAGCACTGCACTCTGCCAGCACGTTTTGGAACTTCATGTGGTGACAAACTGTGATTTGTATCCACCCTCAATCTGCCAGCACACCTCACCAACACAACCCCTATTTAAACCTTAAGGTCTCTGTGTGCTTCAGAAACACTGGGTGATGTATTGTGTCTAAAAGCAAAACTGTTCATAGCTGTTATAAAAGGTCACGTAGTGCCTCGAAATAACTTCTGTTGTGAATTGGCGCTATATAAATAAAATTTGACTTGACTTGACTTGAAAGGTGGGGTCCAGAATCCTCCTGGTTGCATCCCACTGCAAACCCAGTCCTAGTTCAACAGCTCTGTCTTTTGTGTGTCTTTGTTGTCTCTGTGTGATGAATTGTACAAAAAAGGATGATGATACACACTTGAAGCTTACTCAGGCCCTAAGCACTGGTTTTCCACTCATTATGCATGTGGTAATATATACAGTATATAAACAAAGATGTTGACAGTGACATACATTTTAAAGAGAATGTTCAATTACTAATAACTGAAATAAAAACACATTGTTTCTCAAAACTCAGACCAATCAGTCAGATCAATTCAGACTGGCTCTCTTATTTTATTTTATTTTATTTTCACAGTAAACCTCACAAGAGAAGGATGATATGAAATATAAATGTGTGAGAAAAAAACTTCAGACTAAAGACTGTTCTTCCAAAAAAGCCAGGCTAACTTCTCTATAGAAAAGTTACAGAAATCAATCAAACTTAATTTGTGTAACACCTTTCATATAGATTAATGCAGTTCACAGATGACACAAGTGACTGTAATAGCATTAAAAAAAAACTAGATAAAATTCATTAAAAACATAAAACAAGGCAATAAAAGTAGTAAAAATAAAAATGAAAAGCTATAATAACAATGATAATACTAAAACAGAGTTAAATAAAAACAGCAAAAAAATGGTTAATACTAATTTTTTTTTAAATTAATAAAATGGGAAAAACATGACAATATTAAAAATAACATAAAATGAAATGTAATAACATAGATGTGCTCGGGTCCTCAGGCAGACTGTTCCAGCAGCTCAGAGCATAAAAGCTAAAAGCTGCCAACTGATCAGCTAACAGACTCAGGCCCAAAGGGGCTGTGCAGGTTCATACAGTGTAAGCATGTGGGACATATATGCTGGTGTAAGACCATGAAACGCTTTAAAAACAGTAGTTTAAAATCAGCATGGACACTGACAGTCAACCAGAGTAAGGACTTTGAAACAGGTGAAATATGTTCTCACCATATGGTCCTGGTCAGTTCTTGGGCAGCATGCAGAGTTCTAAAGCAGCTGTAGCAGATTCATTACATCTTAGGGCAGAACAGATAGCAGAGGCTAAGGATGCTATATATACTGTACTATACTATACTGTACACTGTACTAAAACTAGAAAGATTCATAGTAATTCTGGGTAATTAAGTACATTTACTCCAGTATTGTACTTGAGCAGAATTTTGAGGGACTTTCTGCATCTGAATATTTCCATTTTATGCAAAGGGACTCTTCTACTCCACTGCATTTCTGATGGAAACAATGTAGTTTTTACACCTTTTGTTTGGCAGTTTTTGATTTTACATAAAAAGTATGAATGAGCTTATAAAATATAACACATATATTACATTATTAAACCAATAGTTCCCAAACTTTTTGCTTTGTGACCTCTTAAACAAAGCAGAACCCACAGAACTTTTTTAAGGGAGATGAGAGTTTTTGTGTGTATGTATCATCTGTGTGATGTCTCTGTGTGAAGAAGCGACATTTAGATTACTAACATGCAATATTTGAGAAAGACTAAAATAATTCCCATAGCTTGTGTAGTTTTGTATTATGGATCTCTATGTGATCATGATGCTGCTTAGTTGGTCCCCTCTTCCAGGACTGGGGTTTGTGATGGAGGACAGGGTCACAGATAGAACTAGCTCACCAAAAGATGAAGCTATGTTTTAAAAGATATCCAGTGCTTGTCTCATCTTACATCATGCAATAATTAGCTTAATTACTAATGAAGGAGCTTTGATGACGCGTTGCCACTGGATGACGCTGTATGACGTAAGCATGTTAAATAGTGTTATTGTGATCTCTTACACTGTTCATAAAACTACACATATCTGAATCACAGGACAACGTTCTGAACTCAGAAAAACGTATTGATGAAGGCAAATCAAGAGTTTAACTGTGAGATTTTGTTCAGGCAACCTTGCAAATTTCTACTGGCAGAAAACACTGTTTATGCTGTGTGCTGTTATACTGTGAGTGTATGCACTTGGTCATTCCTGTACTGTCTGTCACAACAAGTCCAGTAAACAACAAAATATGTTTGTGTCAACACCATCCAGACTCACACATGGAACATATCTGATGCACCTATATGCCTTCCAAAACTGTTGTAAATTAAAATGGAAAAATAAATCTGTTTTATGATGTCATGTCAGTTAAGGTGTGGTTAGATTTAGGTAGGTCAGTTTCCTCAAGTTAGGTCGAGGAAAACACAGTGGTTTTGGTGAAAATTACTGTTTCATTAAGGAACTTGCAGGATCACTGTTGTCATGGTAATGATAACAAACCTGTTGTTAAGGTTATAGAATGATCTCCTGTGTTATAGTCCAGTTTCTTTTGATTGAATGAAATAGAAGAATCAGATGCTTGCATGATAGTGACCTGTTTTTACATTGTTTATATTATATTTGATCAGTTATCTGTAGCTGTTTGAGTCTGAGTGTGAGTGGTTTTGATACCTGTCATTCAGGAAAATATGCTCCTATGGTAATGTTGGTATGTCAGCTACAACACCAGTATGGTGTAGAGACTAAAATGATTCAACTATTACATGGATTGCCATGGAATTTTGTACAGACGTTTGTGATCAGATGATGTTTTCTGAGACTGTGGTGATGTCCTGAACTTAACTCTAGCGCCACCAGCAGGTTCAAGCTTTTCACTTATCTTCAGCAAATTCTGGGTGGATTGGCACAAACTGTTGTACAGACATTCATGGTTGGCAGAGGATGAACCCTAATGAGTTAGCTCCACCATAAAGTCAGCAACTCACTCAGTTCTTCCTCCTTGTACCTTTTGGCCCTGGGTGCACCTCCCTCTCTCCATCCTCGTAGCTAGATAGTTACTGCAGGAAAGCTTTAATAGTAACGCACTGCATCATTTTTTTTTTAGAATCTGGAAAGTACACACAAGTACGGCAGAATTACACTTCATTACAGAACTTGAGTAAATGTACTTAGTTACATTCCACCAGCCTTAACACAAACATAGCTATCTAGGAACAGTTCATATTTTACTACTGATTATTACTGATACAGAAAACATTTCAAAAGACAGCAGCCCTAACAGCTTCAGGAAACAATCACCTCTCTTTGCTAGAAGGTTTTATTTTAAAGCAGGTTATTGTTGCATAAAGTACTGTGCAAGTTTAGGCTCTAAAGGTAAAGTGAGGATGCTGTGAAAAATAATCCCATGATTTATTTTTATTCATCAATTGACCTCATGAAAAAATCTAAATCAGATGTGAATCTAAAACTGCTCCAGTTCTCCTCAGCACACCTGTACTCAGGTAGTTTGTTCCAGCATGTTGGAGAAGTTGCCTCAGCTCCTCTGTGGATTCAGGCTGTCTCAGTGTCTCTGTCTCTTCATGTAATCCCAGACTGACTCCATGATGTTGAGATCAGGGCTCTGTGGGGATCAGACTATCTACTGCAGGACTCCTTGCTCTTCTTGTCTCTGAGGACAGTTCTTTATGATGCTGACTGTGTGATTGGACTCATTGTCCTGCTGCAGATTTAATCTGGGACTGATCACACACCTCCCTGATGCTACTGATGAAGGATAAGGGTAAAAACATCTAGAGTGCCTAAAACGTTTGTACAGCACTGTAGATTGTCATACAATGTTGTCTCTTGTCTCTCTCTGACATGGTTGTTGTTGCCACAGCAACAACATTTCTGACTGTTGTGGTGTATCAGCTGCCAGCTGCTGCAGCTCGTGCAGCCACCCACCTTCACTGCTGTAGTGAAGTGACTGTGTGCGGGCATTAGAATGTAAATGTTGGCAGTCAGCTCACATGTGGCCACATTAGCCTTGTCCTGTTGCTGTGTGAGGGTATGATGGAGATCATGACAGACAAGATGATGCATGTTCTGCCAGAGGAGTGAGAATCCCAGCAGTGTAGTTCAGTGTTGCCATTCGCACCAAGTCAAAGTGAGACAGTAGTTTTTAACCCTGTGGTAATAAAGACACCAGTGGGAAAGCCGGTGTGAAATAACTCACCATGCAGCTCAGACTGGTATTTCATTCTTTTTTTAATGATCATGATGTGATGTGGCAGAGATGACTGTAAAAATTCCAATCCAAGTCTGTTTTTTGTGCTTTTTCAGTGATTATGTTGATTTTGACACACTTTTCAACTGATGAAAATAACATCTATTTATGAAAAATCTGTGAGGAATAAAGTTGCACTCAAAACAATGTAGGACAGGAGAGACAGGCTGCTGATATGGGTTTAGGTTTGCTACACAGAAAGGACTTTGCTATCTGTGAAACACTGTCAGGACAGTGCTCAGCTGCCAGTATGGTTACTCCATCTGATTGGCTCCAGTGTCAGTGGAGAATCTCTCTCCACTCAAAATGTGTTTTGCTCATAGTTTCTCACTGATGTATGTGCAGAGGTTGTTTCCACATTCATCTGTGGAAAGTTCATCTGTGCTCACCTTAATTCTCAGTTTAATATGTGTGTGTGTGCAGCAGGACTTTGTGACATCACAAATAGTTTGTAAGCAAGGAGTGGTCCATAACACACAACCTACACAAGACTGAAATTTGAAGCTTCCAGTACACATATAGTGAGAACTGACTTTTTAGAGAAGTAGGAGGCATCCCATGCTTTTCAATGGAGAGGGAACAGATGTAATTTTTATTTTCATTTTTATTTTTTTTGCAGAGAAATCAAACTTTGTTGTGGAAGTGCATCAGACACAAATCATTTAAAGCAGAGTAGGTTGTATTTATATGTCCTCAAACGTGTCTGCATAATAATAATAATAATAATAATAACAATAATAATAATAATAATAATAATGACTCACTCCTCCACCATGCATTCATTAAATACATTTTTATCATGAAAATCTGAAATGAATGAAAATATCTTTTTCATCAAGTTTTTTGCATTGTGTATTTTAAATTCAGCGTGTGTACCACTCCTCTCAGTCTTCAGCTGTCTTCTGCATGAATGGGGACACAGTACATATGAAAACTTACTTCTTCCCACGCTTCTCATTTTGTTTCAGATGTAACATCAGTACTCAGTTCTCCTTTTATGATATTAATGCCTTCTTTTAAATACCAATTGGGCAAAGAGCAGCAGCTGGTCCTGTGCTCAGTCTTTTGGCCTACGTAATGAATCCACCATCATTACCATGAAGCTACTTCATAACTTTTTAAAAATGATTTTATGTGCTGCCAGACATGTTGGCTAATAGCCTGCCACTTAGGTTCAGTTAGGTAGTCTGAGACAAGTGAGGTTGTTTGATTGTTGTTGTTGTTTTTTTTTCATGGAATGAAATATAAAATGTAATTCTGCACGAATGTCATCATACAGATGCATTTTGGAAAATGCACTACCTTTGAAAACAGCACCTAATCTGTTATTATTTAGTTCGTATGTCATAATTTTATATATATCTGTTTATTTAATATTACATGTGTTTTCACCAGCACAGACCAGTCTCTCCTCAATCAATTGCTGTGGTCTTTGCAAACAATCATCTCCACCTATGTAAAAGTTGGTCTCAGCAGCTGAATAGGATTCAGGAGAAAACCTTAAGTTAAAAGCTTACAGTGCGACTCAGGAGTACTCTTAGTGCTAAGATGAAATGCTTAGTGAATACAGGTCCAGGTTTCTGTGGTTCAACAATATTGCTCTGCATCACAAGTACCAGACTGTGTGTTATGTTCAAATCACTGATAAATGAAATAACAGTCAACTCTGTTTCCACCTGATATTAACATTTAATCTTTCTGTATCTCATCTGAATTAGTATTTATACAGTGCTTTTTCTGTTCTCTTACTTGATTTTGACCTTTACCTCCACAGCTGTTGTCATGACAACAGACGAGGCCGAGAGTCACCAGAAGAAGCCAGGGCAGCAGGAGGAAGCCAGCCAGGACGCCGGGCCGCCCTCGCCGGAGGAGGAGCAGCTCCGTCCTCGCAACCGCAACTCTGCCGGCCGCGGCCTTTCCCGCCTCTTCTCCTCCTTCCTGAAAAGGCGCTCACAGTGTGAGAGTGAGGGAGGAGGGAAGGAGGACAAGGAAGAAGAAGAAGAAGAAGCTAAAGCCCCGATCGCAGATCCTGAACCTGAACTGAGGACAGAGGGAGAGGTCGCCCTGGATCAGCACTCAGTAAGCAGTGCTGAGGCTGAGGTCAGCCTGTATGCTGTGTATCAGTTTCTACAGTAGGGGCAGTGCCTCCAAATTTGGTTTCAATCTAATACCAAGTAATATCAGGACCAGTATCACTGCTATCAATCCCATTATTGATACATTTTATCATTAAAGCAGCCAGTGTACTATCATGTAAAGGGGAGAAATATTTGACTTACCTGGTGAATGCATTATTAATGTGCCCAACATGAGGCATTTATTTTTATTATTCTCTGTTAATTACTAATTATTCATGTCTAAAAACAGGACAGTTTTTAAAGGTAAATATAAGATGTACGTTATGTGAATTTTCTGAACGTAAGAGGTAATAGCTGCATGAATGCACTCACCAGCAGCAGAGAAACACAGGTGGCCACACTTAGAAGAGTTCACATAAGACTGTGACCGGATCCAACGTGATGGATCCATTATTTTGTCATCTGTATATTGATGTGTACAGATGTGTACTCAAAACAAGACTTTGTATTGGTAGTGTGGGATCCATAGTACCACTCCACCCCAAGTCTACAGAACCCCTAAGCCCTTTTCGTACATGGACTATGTAACATTGGCGGCTTTATCTATCTGATAAAGTGATGTGTTTTCAGACATAGGTGACTTACATTAATGTTCCTCATGCTCAGACATGAGTGAGAGAGAGATGGGGAGAGAGAAAGAGAGAGCACAGCGCAGAGTAAGAAATGTCTTCTGTTCTCTTACATCGCTGATGGATTTTAGAACTTGTTACTGAGGCCTAACAAGTGTTTTTTTTAACCTCTCTTGCTCTGGTTGCATGGTGAGGAGAAAGACAGTTTTCAATCCCCAGAAGTTAAAATTGTTTCTTGCACAGTGTTTCATAATTCCTTCAACTGATTTTATTCTCTTTCTGTGTAATCTCAGAAGGTAGAAGAATGAAAGATGTGGATTATTCAGGAGACTGTGTTAAATTGGCATCAGACTGACATAAAGGGGTACATGTCTGAAAGGGGCTTTACTGTATCTGCTGTAGGTCTACATCCTCCTTTGAACCAGAGGTAACACATGAGGTCATGTTTGGCCAAAAATAAAATCTTGGCTCTGTGATCACGTGAAGTGGAATTTTCATTAATTCCCTCATGTTTAAATGTTGTAATTACCCCCTTTGTTCTAACTTAGCCATGTCATGTCTGATGAGCTGTCTTATGTCAGAAACAGCCAAGTGTTATGGCAACGTTTTTCAGTCATCCAACTTACACGTCTTTCTGAACTGCTTTTCTCCTGTGTTCATCAGTCGACCTGTACACAGGTCACGCTCTGCACACTTAAACCTGCCCAGAGGCGTATTTCTATTTATTTTATTCTCCTTTGTTTTATGCATGTAACTAGTGTAATTGTTTGAGCACTACCAAAACCTGACGTGACCTACAACTCAATATTGTGCTTCTGCACACCCTGTGTAAACACAGATGGAGCACTGAAGCTGCTGCTTAGTTAACATGCTGCTCATGCTATGCTTGACATAGCTATGTGTAGACACAGAGTAAATGTTACTGAGAAACATTAGAAATGGATGACAAGCTGACTGCACAAACCACCTTGAGAAGTGAGGCAAAGTCTACCATCATCTCTCCAAGATGCTTGTGTAATCTTACTCCCCGGTGTAATTACAGTAGTAAATAGTGTGTAGAAGCAGTCTCTACAGGGTCTGTCCCCTGTGATAACAGCAGATGAAAATTATACCAAATTAACCATCCCACTTCCCGTCACATATAAAGAGTGAAAGAAAGAAGCTCGAGGGATTTCAGTGTGAACAGAAGGTATAATGTGCTGTTGAAATAGAGCCCTTTAAACAGACTGATTTCTTTAGTAGTAAATCTGTAGATCTGTCACAGAGACTGATGATTAATAAGTGTAGACTGCATTGTAATCAAACTGTCTTTGTCAGGCTGTCCAGATAGACAAGAAAGAAGCTGAGGAGGAGGGTGGAAAGGCCGAAGAAGACAAGAAGGAGAAAGGAGAGGAGGCTGCCCTGGAGAAGGAGGAGGACAAGGAGAAGGAGGAGGAGAGGGAATCTGCTCCTGAAGGAGGCAGTAAGGGAGAGAAGGAGGAGAAGACGACAGAGGAAGAGGCCAAAGCTCCTAGAGCTCCACGCCGACCCAAGACCATGCAGATCAAAGTCACCCTGCTAGACGACACTCTGTATGAGTGTGAGCTGGATGTAAGAGTATTTTTATGTTTTTCTTTTATCTCATCTGGTTAAATGACTCATTTAACATATGAATCAATAGATTTTCACTGAAAGTACCAGAGCACATCACTTTAAAAGTATAAACATGTCATACAGAACGTGTCATATCCACATTATAAACAATTAATGTTACACCAGGTTTATGCAGATAATTGTTGCTGTAATTGTACTAATTCGGAGGCAGAAGTATCAGAGACAAGCATGTCAAAATCTGCTGTCTGTCTGGTGAGATACCAGTAGACATAAATGAGAGAATTAAATTTTGTAACTTGGGTGAACTGATCCTGGACCTGTAATTCTGTGAGGGACACAAGCGTGCACACAAACTGTGATACAGAATCAGATGACACACACAGCACTGCAAGGGAAATGTGAAACCACTGGACCACTGCTCCATCCAAGCCTGTGTGCTGTTCTCTCCGTCTGCTCAGTCATGTTGAGCGCATTACCAAACACACTGTCCTGTATGTGATGTCAGGCCTGTGACAGTAGCAGGTGAATGTTTAACTACTCAGCATCTTGTTCCCTTTGTGTGTGTGTGTGTGTGTGTGTGTGTGTGTCAGAAACATGCCACAGGCCAGGAGCTGTTCATGAAGGTGTGTGACCACCTCAACTTGCTGGAGAAAGACTACTACGGCCTGGCCATCTGGGAGACACCTACCATGAAGGTGAACTGGACTCTAACTGTTGCTACTTAGTATCAATCCAACAGGCTAGACCTTGGTAATCCATTAAGACAAGAAAAGGAAGCTCTTTATACAGTATGTAAAAGTAATTGATGGTTAGATTGACTGTGGCACCTCAGTGCTGAAGGACTTCTGACACTGAATGGTGCTCATGATACATCTCTCATTTTCTTGAGCAGACTTGGATGGACCTGACCAAGGAGATCCGCAGGCAGGTACAAGGTGAGACTGGCTTTACCCATAAATACATCTTGTGTTCTCATTGTCTTTTGTAACATTTTTCACACACACTTTTTTTTTTCTCTCAAGGTGCCAACTACAGTTTCACTTTCAATGTGAAATTCTACCCACCGGACCCAGCCCAGCTGTCTGAAGACATAACAAGGTACCTGAGTTCCAGTGATTTACAAATATAATTTTATTGTATCAACGTGTTTCTCCATTTGTAGAAGGCTAATTGTAACATTGCATTGGCTGTTTAGTGATTTTAGGAGTGCATATGTTGATCTATTCCTAGATTAAATTGAAGGGTTAAAATACCTGATGTTAATCAGCAGACTGGTTTTTCCACATAGAGATCTTTGTTTTAAGGTGGAACTTAGTGTATTTGAGTTTATTTGTTATCACGAGAACATTAAATCACACGCAACACTGTGCAGAGAGAGTCCATTCATATCACCAACAAACCAATACAATAAGTAGCATAATTATCATATGCAAAATCACTCCAAGTTAACACAATAAATGTGTGCAATTTATAACTTATAAACAATATAAATGTATATTTTCATGTTCCCAGTTGACTGACTGCTGACTGTTGACTTTAAATTATGGTGGGTACATTTTATTTTAATATTTAAAGAAGCAGCAGCAACACCTGGGGCAACAGCAGCAACATTATAGGGAGATGTGCAATTGAGCATAAAAGCTTAGTCTTATCCTTTTATAGTCGTTTGACAAAAAAAAATCTTAAGGATCTTTGAACCACATCTCACAGTCTTCCATATGAATTGCAGCTCAGACCCTTTCATACAGTTATCTGTTATAATGAAAACAGATTTCCATACGTAGTACATGTGATCCCTGTTTGTGCATTGAAGGTACTACCTGTGTCTCCAGCTGCGGAAGGACATCCTGCAGGGCCGCCTTCCCTGTTCCTTTGTAACTCTGGCCCTGCTGGGTTCCTACGCCCTGCAGTCAGAGCTGGGCGAATATGACCCTGAGGTGCACAGCAATGACTACGCTAAGGATATGAAAATGGCCCAGGGTCAGACCAAGGAGCTGGAGGACAAAATGATGGAGCTGCACCATACATACAGGTCAGAACACTACCTCAGGCAACCAGTCAGTTCACTCCAATCAAGATGTAGAAACATCTCAGATACAATTAAGAGGGATGGGCGGATATCAAGTGTCATAGTAAAGGACGTGATATTTCATATTTATATATATTTTGTTTTGTTTTTATTTATATTTATATATATTTTGTTTTTCTTTATTAATAAATTTGCAAAAAATATCCAAAGTTCTTTTTTTGCTTTGTCATTATGCGATATTGAGTGTATATTGATGAGGGAAAAAATTATTAAAACAGGTGACGAATTAAATCTGGCTTGACGCTTACTAACATTTCATTCACCCCTTCAGTACATTGTTCTGAAGAAGGTTCTAGGGGTCCTTTTCTTGGTTCTAGCAGTAAGACGTTCTCAGAATTATGTGGGAGTTATTATTATAATGATTAATTCTATAAACTACATTACCAAAAAGGCCTTGAATAAAATATAAATCAGAAGCGAGAACAAACACAAGACACAAAGACAAAGACACCTTCCCCTGCTCTACCCTGAAATGTCTCAGTAACTTCAGATTTTGTTGGTTTCTGGCTGCGGTGTTGTGGCAGGTCCATGAGTCCAGCCCAGGCAGACCTGATGTTCCTGGAAAATGCCAAGAAACTTTCCATGTATGGAGTGGACCTCCACCAGGCCAAGGTGAGGAGTTACAACTCTTGAGCTACTCTGGGGGGGAGTTGGGGGCTGGACGGGGGAGGGATGTCATGAATCACAGAAGCGTGCATGAACAGAAGGAAGACATGTGACAGGTTTTACAGCAGAAATCAGGTCAATCTGTTTGAATCAGAGCAGGGATTAAAATCAAATATAGAAGGAGGAACTTTTACATGTCTATACTGCCCCCCTGTGTATGATGGTGAGTGGTACAAGGAAGCTGCTTATACAGAAGAGATAAGACAAGATAAGATAAGATAAAATAAGATAAGATAGACTTTATTCATCCCACTTGTGGGAAATTTACATGTTACAGCAGCAAGACAAAAATAGAAAAAGAAAAGATAAAAATATGATATAAAAAAGAAAAAAAAGACCAAAAAGAACAACTTTTCCAATTTATTAATTATAAAATCTGCAAATCCACAGCATTTGCAAGTAATAAAACTGAACTCAAGTTGTAAATAACAAAAATCAAAGATTCAGTTCAAATCTGTAATCACGTTTAATGGCTATTGAGGCAGAAACAGTTTTTAGTGGCAAATAAATTAATCTGCACATCGTCTGGATACAACTTTGAGAAAATAAAACATTTTAGCTTTCACTCCACAGCAGTCTTCCTGGAACTGGACTGAGACCATATTTTAAGTACAGACTCCCTCAGCGGGTCTTAGCTCTCTGAAATCTGCACATCCTGTTGATAGTTAATGGAAATCTTTGTTTCTCTCTCCCTGCATATCTCAGGATCTAGATGGTGTTGACATCATGCTGGGGGTTTGTGCCAGTGGTCTGATGGTTTACAAAGACAAACTGAGGATCAACCGTTTCCCTTGGCCCAAAGTCCTCAAGGTCTCATACAAACGCAGCAGCTTCTTCATCAAAATAAGACCATCTGAGGTACAGTGTTTTTTCATATTAACATGTATCCACCTGTTGTTCATTGTTTAACACTGAGCTCACCATAACTATGAATGAAACCGTTGAGTTAATTTCATTAATCTAATTTTTAGCATTTTGTGTTTCAACAGGTGGAGCAGTATGAGAGTGCAATTGGCTTCAAACTACCCAATTACAAGGCAGCCAAGAAGCTGTGGAAAGTGTGTGTAGAACATCACACCTTCTTTAGGTATTGTATTCTTCAGTCAATTTGCTCATGTGGCTGCGCAGTATTTAAGTTGAAGGGACTGAGGACATTTTGCCATATATGCTTGCTTGCTGCAAGATCATCAAGCATCAGTGTTGTTTGTGTACAGGCTGACCTCCACTGAGATGGCCACCACTCCAAGGAAGTTCCTAGCACTGGGCTCCAAGTTTCGCTACAGTGGTCGGACTCAGGCTCAGACCAGACAGGCGAGCTCCCTGATCGACAGACCAGCTCCTCTGTTCCAGCGCTCCTCCAGCAAGAGGAACTCACGCAGCCTGGATGGAGGTACACTCTTCCACCTGCTGTTTGTGTGTGTGTGTGTTTGAGTGTGTGTTATTGGTCACTGTCATCCTTCCACCTGTCCATACTGGCTGTGAAATAATTCTTCTGTGGTGTGACTGCACTGTAAAAAGATAATTTTAAAAATCCTTACTGTGTGTGAAAAAATTTTGCTAAAGATAATACTAAAAGCTACTAAGGCTTCAGCAGTATGAGTCATTCACATCAAGATGTTTCACATGGTAGATGACAATAGCAAAATTGCACCACAGTGCAAAGCTCTAAAATCCCACTTTACTAGCTGAATGATGTACATTTGCCTCATGGAGAGAAACAAAATTAAATCTGTAATATGTAACTAAGCACCTGTTTGCTAACAAGTGCAGCATATAAGCTTAAAAGATAATATTTCAGTGTTGTGTTGACAGGCCATTTAAGGGCCACTGTCCTTAAATGGCCAAAAAACATACATAAACAGATATGTAATAAACGCTGCTTGTGTTGCAGCTACTAAGTTTCAACATGTAGTTTATGTTCTGTTTTCCCTCTGTCCTCATTCTGCTCTCAGTTATTCTGCCTCTCTTCCCTCTCCTCACTCTTTGATCACACATTACTCTCTACTCCACAGCTCTGTCATCTGGAACAGAGCGTTATGTAACTTGTGTACTTTGTGTATAACATCTGGTTTTTTTTTTGTTGTTGTGCTGACAACACAGACCAGCCATGGTGGATTAAGCTAAAGAACATAGAAAGTCTTCAGAATCTTGTTAATATCTGCCTTTTCTTTCTTTTGCAATTCTTGCTCTCTTTATGTTCACAGCTTACCAGGTTCATTTCCACAGTTCACAGTTGGTCAGTGTAGGACATTGTTTTAACCATAGTTCTTGAAGGAAATGCTGCATTTGAAATCACTGACAACTGTTCTGCTGCTGTGTACCATTGGAAATTCATCTCATAGATGACTGGATGAAAATAACAAGACTAAGAATCTACAGCCATGTTAGTTCTGTGAGGCTATAGTTAGGCACAATGGTGCTTTGTGCTAAACACTAACATCAGCATGTTTACATACTGCTGTTTAAAGGTATAATGATCACCATCATAGATTGTCATGTTAGCTAGCCCAACATTTGCTAATTAGCACTAAATGGTATTAGTTTTTTTTAGGTCTTTGGTCATAAACTGAAGAAGGTGGTGAGTTGGATGAGATGGTGGGAAAGGCTGCTGGACAGACCTGGCAAACCTAAATGAGTAGTAAGGGTGAACTGGGAACATCTGGCAGAGGCCCCTGTCTGTGTGGTCTATATCTCCCATCTATGGAATAACTTTTCAAGCATCCTAAGGGAAGTTGGGGACATGGAGTCTGACTGGGCCATGTTCAAAGCCTCTATTATGGCAGGCAGGAGCTGTGGTCAGAAGGTTGTTGGGGCCTGTCGAAGTGCCAACTTAAGAACCCACTGGTAGACACCATACTGTTCAGCCGGTGGAGGGGAACAGCTAACACGGACAGGGGATATTGTTGAGAGGTGGAAGGAGCACTTAAAGGAGTTCCTGTACCTGACCAATACATCCTTCGAGGAGGAAGCAGAGTATGATGACTCAGGGGAAGCTTCACATATCCTTGGCAGAGGTCGCTGACATGGTCAAGTAGCTACCCAGCAGCAAGGTGCTGGGTGTGGATGAGATTGGCCCTGAGATGCTGAAGGCTCTAGACATTGTGGGGATGTCTTGGCTGACATGCCTCTTCTATGTTGCATGGAAGTCAGGCGCAGCACCTGTGGAGTGGCAGATTGGGATGGTGGATTCCATTTTCAAAAAATGTGCTCCAACTATAGGGGTATCACGCTGCCCAGCCTCCCAGGTAAAGTTTATTCCAGGGTGTTGGAAAAGAAGGCTCTGACTGATTGTTGAACTTTGGTCAGGAGGTCAGAATGGGGGTCATGGGAATTTGACCATCCCGTCTACATATGCTTTGTGAACATGGAGAAGGCTCTCAACAAAATGAGGGCTGTGTTTGCATTCTCAGCACAAAGTCTAACACATTTATAGTGGGTGCTGGACCAAAGTTGTTCCTTTTCCCTAATCCTGTTTTTGACATTCATGGACAGGATCTCAGGCGGAGAGTGGCCGATCCTGGGACCTCAGACTTGAACTCTGCTTTTTGCAGATGGTTTGGTTCTGTTGTCTTCATCAGTCTGTGATCCTCAGCGTGCACTGGGGTGGTCTGCAGCCGAGTGTGAAGTGGTCACTATGAGCATCAGCACCTCCAAGTCTGAAACCCTGGTTCTCAGCTGGAAAACGGTGGATTGGTCCCTCTGGGTGGAGGGAGTGTTGGTGCAGTATCAGCAGTAATGTGGACATTGTGCCAGACCATTGTGGTGAAGAGGGAGCTGAACTGGAAGGCTGATCTACTTTCAAACCCTCACGTATGGTCATGAGCTTTGGGTAGTGACCAAAAGAACAAGATTGTAGATACAAGCCAGAACAGTAAGCAAAAAGGTTGAGCAAGTAATCAGATGATAATGCTTTTAATGAACTTGTTTTCAACCGGACACAGATGGCAAGTTGTGTTTTACTGTTCTCCCACAGTGTACAGAAACTTGATAAGTCATATTTACTAGTCATTTTGATAGTGCTTATGCTCTCCTTTCATAAGGGTTAAAAAGACAGCATTGAAGATGGGTGATAAACAATCTAGTGTGTGCAGTCCAATTAAATGAGTACATATGTTGGTGAAACAAAACTGTTCTTAAACAAAGCACAGCACAAGAGGATGAAATCCTCAGATCAAGACTCAGCAGGTTACATTAACAACCTAGTAATCTGAAGTATAAGTGACACTTCTTTGAGAACAGCAACATACATATTTTGTATAGAGAGGACAGGTGGTTTGAAAATGAAGTGAAGGAGGCTATGTTAAAGTAGAGAAAACATCCCTCAGCAGAGGAGGAGGTCTACAACACCACCTGTCCCCCACCTACAATGCTGACCCCTCATCCCTTCCCAGGAGATTTAACAACCATCCACACTTGGGTTTATGTGGCTCTAAACAACTGTAATGACTGTTACACTAATGAACCAAGTGACATCAATGACCTTGTTAATTACATCACAGAGGTGAAATACCAGGGATTCCTGACCAGTCAGTCAGAACTGAAAAAGCCTTTTGGATGAGAGGTGAAAAGTCCTCAAGTATCTACAACCAAGTCCAGTTGATTCAACACTCCCTGGGGTATGCTGAGAAATGGGCTTACAATACTTGGAGAAAACATAAAGTACATAATGGTCACAGTTCAGTTTTAGATCTTAAGCTTAGATGACATTAAAGATGCAACAGATACATTTTTTTTTCTATTTTATTGGTCTGTAATATTTTGTCTTAAAAGTGAGGCCATTGTCTCTTCTCTCTACTTCAGCCATGGCATCCACTCCTGACAATAAATCCACTCGTCCAGTCAGCGCCCCTGTAATGTCACCAGTGTCTCCAGGGGAAGCAACCCCGTCACCGCTGCTACCCACTCTGCCTCGCTCTGACCATCATGATGGCTGCACACCTAAAGGTCATCGCTCTGCAGACAGGAAGGCAGAGGTAAAGAGGGAAAGTCAGCCAGCTGGGTACACCAAGAGCCACAGTCCGAGACCTGAGTCGACTCCTGAAATCAAGGTAGTGAACACACTCTTTTCACACACACGTTTTATGTAAGTGCGCTGAGATAGTATTCAGACCCCTGTACTTTTTTCACAATTTGTTATGTTGCAGTCTTATGCTAAAGTAAAAAATAAATAAATAAATCTAAAAATCTGTTTTCCCTTTGTCATTATGGGGTATCAATTGTAGATTGATGAGGGAAAATGTTTTTTTTATGATTATTTTAGCATCAGGCTGCAACATCACAAAATGAGGAAAAAGTGAAGGGGTCTGAATACTTTCTGAATGCACTCACCATCCAGATTTCAGTCTGTTTGTTATTGAACAATAAAGAAGAGATTATGGGGCACCTCTAATCTGAGATCGAGGAAGAGGAAAGAGAGAGAGCAAGAGAATGTTGAACTTTAAGTGTTCACATGGAGCTTTTTATACACACCACTGTAGTGTTGAAGTGCTGCAATGAAGCAGTGGGGTAACATATAATTTCTTTGTCACTGTAACCGAAAAGTACATTCCAACATTTTGTTTTAGCTCTATATGGACACAGAAGTGTTTTGTGGAAGGTTTTATCCCTTTTTGTGATTGGAATTGATCCTCATGTATGAGCTTTGTCTGTGCTACCAGACAGTGGCAAGGAGAGAGCGGAGGCGCTCCCCCTCTGTGACCACCGGCAGTGGGGAAAGAGAAAGAGAGAAAAAGAGCCAGGTTTGTTTGCTTGATGCATGATCAGACTGAACCGCTGTTGAAACCAGCTGACCCTAATACAAATTGTATTTAAATAATAATATAATATATATATATATATATATATACACATATATATATACATATATGTATTCATTAGCTCTCATGCTGGCCGCTTGGCCATCTTTTTAGTACTGGCTTTTATTTTAGAATTTATACCTTAACATGCAGTAACTGTGTCTTTTCTTTGGTGGGGGATCAGCACTCTCCTCAGGACAAAACAAAGATGGAGGTGGTGCGAGTGAGGAAGGTTAGCATGCTCTTGAGCTGTGTTCCTGCTGACTCACCATCCTCATCCATACATCAATTACACATCAAGAGATATAATTTGCTTTTCTGTTGTCTTACGGTGCTGTTTTTACTGCTGAGACACCAAGTGTTTGAATCTCTTGATTGTTCTATGATTCCTGGCTGTTTGTCTTTGAAGGCTTGTTCATATCCTATCAGCTGCATAAAAACTTGGTCTTGGATGAAGAAGAAATCGATTGTGCAAGTTATTAAATTGGTCACCATCACTCCCTTTACAAAACATTTTTATTGTATAAAACCAACTTTTCTTCTTCTCCAGATGCAAAGATACAGTTACACTGGTTAACAAAATAAAATTTGGAAGAGGGAGTATACCTGTGGCTGTTGTATGTACTCACATGCATTCATTTCTATTTAGGAAAAGCCCCATTAGCGTTGACTGAATCAGTCCCTCCAGGATTTTGCAAATGGTTCTGTGATTATTGTGACCAAAAATGTTGGATTCTGCAGTGGCTTTATTGAAAGTGTAGCTTTTATTATTATTATTATTATTAATAATAATAATAATAACAATAATATTATTATTATACAGTTACATATACAGTTATACAGTACTATATATATATATATATATATATAATACTATATGTATAATACTTCTTAACTCCTTTAAGAATATATAATAATATATATATTATTATTATTTATTTATTTTTACAGATCTGATAACAATATGTTAGCAGATGTTCTTCTTTAATATAAATCCATAATATAAATACATATTTTTGACAAGGAACCCTTAACATTGGTTATTTGGTTATATTTTGTTATTTTGAATTTTAAAATATGCAGTGAGCAGGACATTTTACATTAGCAAAAAAATGTCAGTGCTCTCTGGTGGAGTATTAGGGCAACTGTGATCAAAACATTAGAGAAAGTCATAATATCATGAGAATAAAAATCCTAATAAAATCACAACTTTAAAAAAAAAACAATAAAATTTAGCTCTTGTAACATCCTTTTCTTTCAAACTATTGTAACTTCATTCTAGAAATCTTGCCATTTTTAACACTTAACCTTATATAAAGGAGACATTACATGCTGATATACTGTATATACTGTAGATGATGAATTTAACACAGCAGAGTTGAATGTTTAGCAGCTGGTAGCCAGATATCTCCCTCAGAGGTTGGTGAATATTGGGCCAGAAACATGAATCCAAATGAATGATAATGTTGATCTGTAATTGCTGAATGTGTAAACAAGAGACTGTTTACCAATGAATGAAAAAAAAATTAATGTGCTTAACTGATATACATGATTGGTCTAAACTAAAAATGGGTAATTCTGAATAAGCTCATATGTATCAATAAGATAATCAATCACTTTTGAAAGTTTAAGACTCAACAATTTTCATTTCATTTCATATTAAATAAACAAATTCCTGAAGTGACTCCTCCAGACAAGCAGACACACACTGATATCTCTCCTCCTGAGCACTGCACTGCAGCAGCCTTTGCATGCGCAGCATGCAACTTTCACATACAGCAGTGAGTATATCTTCCTGGCTTCTCACACATGACTGGCTGTGTGTAGCTGAATTCTCAGTTTTGTCACTTGCTGAGCTGGGCACACCGGGAGCTGCAACTCCACACCGCTTTTATTTTTTGTGATTCATGTCATTGCCATGGTCAGTGCTGCTCGCTGTTCACCATTGCAAATTAAATATTAAAATGTTTGAATCAATTCTGCATTATTTTCAACCAGCTCTTCCCTTTTTCCTAATTTCCCACAGAAAAGAGCTAAGAAACTTGAGGGTGAAACTATTTATATCAGGCATAGCAATTTAATGTTGGAGGTTTGTATCTTCAGTTTTCAGATTATCTGTTCTGGCTGTTTGCCATCATGTTTTTCGTCCTGCATGGAGTTTGTGTTGATTTTCTTTTGCTTTGACACCTCTGTTTCTCTTAATTTCTTGCCTTGTTTTCAGCTTAACCCTAAAGGCTTGGCATGCACTATTTTCCTCTCTGATTCTCATGCAAGTAGCTTCACTTCACTTTGACATTGTCATTGTCATTTTCTATTCTATGAAATATATGATTGGGAAAGGTCTCTTTTTTGGTTTAAACTGGTACTGCAGATTGGTCTTAGGTACTGAAACAAACAATTTATAAGTAAAAATGTCTGAGATGTAATCTGTTCTAATGGTTTCAACTCAATACTGTTAAAGTGATCTTTACATAACTGAAGATATACTGTATATGTCTATCTTCAGTTATGTAAAGATGGGGATCTAAAAGAGAAACCAAACATCAGCGTGTCTTGTTACAGTTAGAAAAAAAAATCCAAAAACATCATTGACGTCCTGGTTTTGAAACAGCTGTGATCTAAACACACAGCAACTCAGGAGGTGGTTCAGGTTTTTATTTAATGTGTTCAATAATTTTAGAAATGAACGATAAAAAACGTTGATGAGGTTTGTACGACCACAACAATCTGATGCTATTTCAGTTGTGTGTCTACTGTATCTCACATCATAAATGCTCACATCATATCATAAACTGAGACACAGAATACCATTGGAAAGCAGCTGTGGTCAACAGATACTATAAGAATCACTTGTTATTAGCAATTTGGAAGTGTTCCTGCTTTAACTACAATAAACACTATTTTTTATGCTGATTTAAACGCCTCTACTGTTTGGGGCGCGATTAGTTTAAATGGTTTATTTACATTTTAAGCATTATTCCATCATTGCTGCACATTTGCTTTGTATATATAATTTGCTCCTGTTGATAAACTTAAAAAGAAAGTGGTCTGTTGTCAGCGTACAGTCTGACACACAGTTTCCACCAAAATACAACTTGCTTTGCACTGCCTCTTTTCAATGGACCTCCCACCTGTGCCTCTCTCACCACCTGTGCACTGTGCACTCTATGCAACATATTACAGGAAATTACCAAACTGACAGTAATTTAATAATAATTTGATTGAATGATAATTTGAACCAGGA
The DNA here is from genome assembly GCF_001640805.2 of Lates calcarifer. Lineage (NCBI taxonomy): Eukaryota > Metazoa > Chordata > Actinopteri > Centropomidae > Lates > Lates calcarifer. The sequence goes on from NW_026117888.1 coordinate 30,072, forward strand.
CTATGAATAAAGAAGGCTTGTGTTTTGTAGGCTTTGCATGAATGGGAGTTAATGACTGTGAGAATCTGTTGGTTCTGCGTACCAGCCACACAGTAGTTTCAGTACCTGACCTGCTGTTTTACCATGTTGTCCACAGACTCTCTTCTCAGCAGACATTTTGACGCGTCAAAGCAGGAAAAGCACAGGTGTAAATAGTTACATTAATGATGGCTCAATTCCATTAAGTGTCCTAATAAGCCATCTCAGTGAGAGAGCATGCACAATAAAAGAGGCTCATCTAAATGGAATGCAGCCATCATCAGTGTTATTAATTCTACCTGTGTTTTCTCTGTTTAAGTCAAAATGTCTTCTGTGAAAAGGATCTACTGACAGAGAAGATTAAACAGAAAATACTTTTTGGTTGTTTCCCAGTTGTATATGTCTCAGTTATGTCACTAACAGAATCTGAACACTGCTGCTGTTGTTCTCATTGGTCCTCATGGTTACTGAGGACTCCCAGTCTCTTTTCATTTGATTAATTTACTACGTGGACCTAAGACCCTTGCAATGCTCATGCTGTGCTTTACTGTCTGTCTGTGACTCTGTATTTCTGTCGCCCTGATTACTGTTATCACTGTGCCATATGACATTCTGAGTCCATATGATTTCAGAAGAGAGGGATGACATGTGCTTACTACAGCTTGATAAAGTGAATTTCCTCTTTTAAGGCTGCATTAGAGACTACATGTATGATAAAAGGCATCATAGTGACAAACCTACAAGTATACAGCAATATGCAGCTCTACTATCTTGGCCTCTTTAAGTTCAGTTTAGCTTTTTACAGCCATATCATATCAGGGAATGACTTCAGCCTGCAAATTATGTGACATGTCACCCCCCTTCTCCATGTGTCTGTGTTGTATCTCTATTTGTTTTTCAGCCTGCCACCTATACACCCTGGCAACAGTCATTTAAATATACAGTAGTTACCCACGGTTGGATAGTTACTTTGTCAGATCAAAATCCACGTGAACATAAAGCAGGCTAATAAATAGACAAAAATGACAGCTTGGAGGTGCCACACAAAACAACACCTATCATCCAAATCAACCATAAGTTTCCTTCAAAAATAGCACAGTGTATACTTAAATATATGTAGATATTTAAGTTGATCCTTCACTATGGAAACAGGTGTGTATACATAAACAGCCCGAGCCACTTAATTTCTTTTACTTCCTTTCTTAATTTACTGAAATTGCTGGGAGATTGCCGTATTCAGTGTGCAGACTAACTTGCCTTTTCCTTATTTGCCTTTGTCCTGCACCTGTACTTGCATTCCATCAAACCTGCTCACCATATGCAGGTTTTTCAGAGAAATTTGAAACCTCCTGTGTTCCTTGTTGTTTCAAATCTCCTCTTCCTGGCATTGATAGAAGTCATAATCTGTGTGCCAGTGAAGCAGTGCCTAATTAGTAACCAATAATCAGGAGTAATACTTAGCGCCTGTGCTACTCAATCTTTGTTATCATGAACTTTCAGTGGATGAAATATGGATCACATATCACAGGAGATAAATGATAACTCCTCCAAATTCAGTCTGGTGGTCTAGTTTGTCTGAAAATATTTTCTTCTATGACCTCAGTGTGTCATTGGGAATAAACAGACATAATCATTGTGCATGCTTTTGAAATAACACAAAGCTGCACTGCATTTTAAAGAAACTTTTGTCGACATATTGAAAGAATGGCAGATTGACTTCTTTTTCCACATTGGAAGATTCATTATTGTTGGCTGTTCATTTCATTTCATTATATAAAAGTACATTTTCAGTAGCGTGCCATGCTCTTTTTACTCCCTTTTCACCCATTTCATTCACATCTTACTGAATCATTTTCTGTCATCCTGTTTTCTCTCCCATTATTGTCATTCAGTCTCTTCTATCTACCTATTCTGACTTTTACATTCTCGTTGAAGGACCTGGATAAGACCCAAACTGAGATCATGCGTCACCACACTAGCATCAGTGAGCTGAAGAGAAGTTTCATGGAGTCTGTACCGGAGCCTCGGCCCAGTGAGTGGGACAAGCGTCTTTCCACCAATTCACCTTTTCGTACAGCAAGCATCAATGGCCAGCTCCAACCAGCGGTGAGTCCAGAAACCTGAGAAGAAAATGCACTGCAGCAGTACTGTTGATTATTCTTGAGTACACATCATTTCATCCACAGTGTCAGCTTAAGGTGTCTTTTTCATGTGACACAGCTATGCTAGCAGCTTCTTTGGCTTCCAGTCTTGCGCTATACTAGTCTTAGATGTGCTAAGCCAGGCTAAATCTTTAGCCAGCCTATGTGCTGGACACTCAGAGGAAAAACATGTCAAATGCATATTTTTCTAAAACATCAGACTGTTCCTTTAAACCACAGTATTTACTGCACAACACAATTTGTCACTTGAGCAGGCAGCTCCGAAACCCTGAACAAACTCTTGGCTAAACTTTGTATACTATCTAACTAACTAGCAGGCTATTTGCTACTAACAGGCACTTCAGCTAGACCTCATCTGCAGACTATAAAAACACTTTAGGACAGTGATTAAATTTGACATCAAGCCCACAATGGGAACTATGATCTATCTGTGTTTGTCATGTATTATCATCACATTTGTACAGACACCTCTGATGGTCATGTGTTAGGAAAAACAAGTTGACCCCCATTACTTTCATTTGATAAAACCCTGTCACACATCAATTCAAGATAATTTTATTTTACACATTTGCTTCAGAATTCTTTACTAAATGCCTTTTTCACAGAAGACAATTTTACATGTCCCAGGAAATAAATGCAGGTGTTAAAAAATAAGTGAGTGTTGGCTAAAATCCATGTAGTTGCTTCAGTTTTAGGTTTCTGATACTGTTCAAGATGGCTCACAGTCACAGTGTCATGACTTGCTGGGACATTTAAACAGAGCAGTGCCATTGTTAATGTTATCAGTAACAGCTGGGCTTTTAATGCCATGACAAGTCAAAATGTCAACTGAAAAGGGGCTATCTGTACACACCAGTGCTCCACCTATACTCAGATATGAGGACATCTGAGTGGAGGTCAATGCCTGTGTGTGTCAATTAAAGACACACACTGTTTTAAGAACAAGCAATGCATAACCAATATCAAAGGAAATATTAAAGGATTTCAATTAAATTTTTGACAGAGGGTTCTTCTATCGGCATTAAAAATGTGAGGTTTTAATTTTTTCCTGTAGTATTGCATAATACCACACAAATTAAAATGAATCAGATTACCACAAAGGAAATACTACAAAGACAACAGCAGTTGTTCGCTTTGCATGGTTGTATGGTTTGTATGGTTAGTTATCAGATCTTACCAGTCTTTAGGTGTAAGTTCCCACTATTTGTGTATAATGTTTACAATATGTACAGACCTGCATGGAGATATGTTATGGGAAAGACACATACATGCATATGGTATTGAACATAAATATATTGTTGTTGTCCATGAAGAATAGAGCAGATGTCCACAATGTACTTAATCATCTAGAACTGCTCACTGGTCCTCCACTTGGTGGTGCTGTTGGCTCTCTCCATATCATTCCACTGCTTTAGCATGACAATAACTGCAGTCACAGAGGGACTAGACTACACTTTTTTTTAGACATTTTTTTTTTATTTTTGCCAATGTGAAGATGGCATGTGTGTGTATGTGTGTGCAGGGGAAGATGCCCACAGTTGTACCTGCACACAGAGTAGTTGATGGCGTGTCTGAGGTAAAGATGCTCTGATCTAGTACTTTCTGACACAGGCTGCAGAAGGTCAACACTGTCCAGCGTTTCTTCATGAGCAATATAAAGAATGGCACTTGAAGGCTATGGCCATGGCCTACTTTTAATAAGCAGCTATCCAACTTAAGCAGACTGTGCTCAGCTGCAGCAAAAAGGGTTCAGTATGCTTCAAACCAACTAGTCCGTGTAAGTGTTGCCTGAACATATCAAAAGGCAGAGGTGCTTATACTTGTCCCAAATGGAAACACATGCACACTTGAAGGTGTAGAGCTTTGCCATCACAGAGAGGAACAAGACTTGATGATTTATGGGTTCAAGGGTGGATACCTTGGGACAATCTCTTCATGGTGCTGTACTTGGCTGTTTACAAGAAAAGTGACAGAAGTAGTTGTGTGAAAAATGGAAAAAAGAGTTTGTAAGACAGATTAAAACTGCATACCTTCTCACCTCCACACACCTGTCCGATCACTTTATCACGTTGGTTTTGGAAAAGTTGCAGAAACTGTTAGATGCAGTCTGCCTGAAATGAAGTCGGAAACGACAACAATTGTTTGAAGCATACTGGCACCTTTGTAGGTGCCTTGTCCTGGATCCCACTCCCTTTAACCCTAAGCTCACGCCCTTACCACTGCCTTTGCTCTGTGAATGGCTACTGCAAGCTTTGTCATCTTGCCTGATGTGCCAATCAATCGCATGGCTGGGTTAGTCCTAATAATGTATTCGCATGACTCTTGTGCCTGATGTGATCAATGAAAGAGTGAGAGGCAGAAGAACACAGGGAAATAAGTTAAAGAACAATGATTAGTAGCCAGAGGACTGACACCCATCCCCTTCCCCCCCTACCCCCTCTTCTGTCTCACCCTCCAAATCCACTTCTCTGTATCTGTCCCTACCTGGATGTCTTTATGTGTCCTTTCTTTGTCTCTGTCTTGTACCTCTGCCCCGTCTGTTTTCCTCTCCTTCCCCTTACTCTGTGAAGTCTGGGCCTGTTTGGGCCCTAGTTAAATCCCCAACAACTCCATCCTCTTCCTCACAGCTTCCACCATCTTTTCCTGTTCGCTCAGACAATGACACTGAAGGTCAGAGAGGATCTCAGTCCTCCAATGTGCTGTTGTCTCCCACCCAAAATTTGAAGACACAGTTTCTATCCCAGACATGGGGTCCTGCACAATAACCATCTTCCTTTTTTAATACTCAAAAATCCAGCAACAACGATTTTTTTCACCTGAGGCACAGTTTTGGTAATTTTATATTGCTATATTGCTGAATGCTAGGAATTATGATGACACATGAAATGAAGAAACAGAAATAGTCTCCATTGCGTCACCATCTGCCAGGTGGAAATTCTTAGATTCTCCCTGAGCTGTTAGATTCTTGCAGGCCTAAACACAGATCTTGCCTTGTGTGCAATACTACATCCCCATCACCTCCGCAGAAGTACCGTAAAAAGGTGATTCATGGCAAGCTCTTCCAGAGTTAATGCCAAGATGCCAAGATAATTGACAGTCTGTTGGTGCATTGTAAAGCAATGCAGATGACATATTATGGTTTTGCCAGCCCATACCAGTCAGATTTTCTGGTGTTCTCTCCTTCCTGCTGGCATTTGGACAACTTTACACTGCCAAAATGGTTTGCACTAGCTATCAGATAGCTGACTTAGCTGTCAGAAAATGCCTGTTGTACTCCCACCATGGAGCAGAGATTTATTAATCCTCAGTTCACTCCTCTTCCCCCCCTTCCTTCCTTCCCCTTTTGCCATCATAGCTCTGTCAAAGGTGCAGCTTGATTAAACCACCTTACTGTCCCTGCCCTCTTTTTTACAAACTACAGAATCTTTCAGTGGCTGTTTTTCTGTCTGAGTAACTCAGTTAGAGCTTATTCTCGGACTAATGATTTGATTTCAGTGTTTAAATGAACATTTTACATAAGGCCTGTTGTCAATAATAAATCAGTTCACAGTCCTCCTCCCTCTTTGTTTCAACAATCATAGCTTAGTTAGAGTGGAAACAGTTATGTTCAAATTATTTCAAACAGTAGTAATTACCCTTCTGCTATGCCCCCTTACCTTAGTTACTGCTGCTACACCTGTTGAGCTTTCCACTCCGCAGCACTGCATGCAGTATGTAATGGTAACAGTGGCAGATTTGCCACCTTCAAATTATGTGGTACTTCTTGAAAAAATGGTCCCTTTAATTCGCAGACCAAAGTAGGCATCACATTTTTTGTCAGTGACCATAGACTTTTGCAGCTGAATGGTCAACTGTGGCTACCAGATTTTAGCAGCTGTAGTCACCTACCTTATTAACTCCTAGTTTGACTGACTTAAAAATGTGAATTAAATATCAAAATGAAAGCCCAGCAAAGGATCTTAAATGTGCATTTGATGGCTGCATACACAATATCATGCTAACTCGGTGCAAACTGAGGCAAAAAGTCAGCTTCCTGGCCAGTTGACAATCCATGTAGAAGTCATGGAAATAAAGGAGAAACTTTTTTTTTTTTTATTGCAGGGTAGAGCTAGTTAGCTCTGGAATAAAAGTACAGAAAAAAAACACTTGCAAACCAATACAGGCAAAATATAAAAATATTTTTCACTTTCACACTAGAAAAGGTCAAACTTCACCAAATCCATAAATAGCCAGAGAGGGCCACTAATGTGTCTGAACTATGTCTTACACAGGGCATTTTCTAACATCACCTATAACTCTATATCATTTGATTAATTAATGATATGCTAACTCATGTCTACAGAGGTAATGCTACATTACCACTGTAGATAGTAAGCTAGTAATCTAAGCATGTCAATGTTACTGGCTTTCCTAAGAGCAGATAAATACACTGCTCTTTTATATTTAGCTTTGGAAAGGCAATGATTAAGACATACCATAGTTTTTAGATGCCTAGTATTGATCTGACTAGTGACCCATGCGTTCCATTTTATCATGTGGACAAATCCAAACCAGAGCTGCTTTGTATAGTTACAGTTGTTAAACTATGACTGGACAATTGCTCATTAGGGTAGGGCTTTAGCAAATGGTCACTTCCCTCAATGTACCCATATAGTTGACAGACTGGAAGGAGTATTTATAGGGTTGTTTTAATTCCTCTGTAAGATCACACACAGTCTGGGTCCATACAACAGTTTGTTGGTTTCAAATGGAACCATCTATAGCCTCTGCAACTGTCACAATTATAATCACACAGAAGCAAAAAACAGATTTATCCTGTTCCATATATCAGTAACTTACGTATGGCATTTATCTATGGCTCCCCAAAGCTCATGGCATGGAGTAACTGTGTGATTTTTGAAGTGAAGCGAATTGTCTGTACATGTTATTATTTTTCTCTCTGGCAACAACAGAAACAACTTCATTAAAAGTTGTATGAGACAAGGGATTGCAGGGACGAACGCATGTCCCCTCCCTGCTAATTACCCTCCATAGCCTTCCTTTCTTGTACCTTCCCTACAGCATCTCCTTCCTCCATTTCCTTGTCCCTCTATCCCCCTTCCTCCCTCTCCTGTCAGTTGACCATATTCCACTTCTGTGTTCATTGTTATCTGTCTCTCTTGGTCTGCTGCTGCTGAGCACAGCGAGGGAGGCAGTCTCTGTTCGGACACAAGGTAAGAGCATATAGTTTGTCCCCAGTGCCAGGGGGGCCACCACTGTACAGACATGACTGCCTACTGGAAGACAATGAGGACAGTGAGGTTGATTGGGTTGATGATGATGCGGAGGAGGAGGAGGAAGAGGAGGAAGAACAAGCTCATGGTCACACTCTAAGGGTGGCTATCAATGTGCCAGAGGAGGGAAGGAGCTTGGATAACCCATGTGAGCTAAACCCAGCCAGGCTCAAGCACTCCCGGATGTCTTTCTTTCTGTCAGGGCTGCTGGTGATGGCCCTGACCATGCTGTGGCTGGCCTTTATTTAAAAGATACAGAAGTGGGGAGATGCCTAAACACTTAATCCTGCAAGGTGCCCCTAGCCACCTAGAGACTTCTTCATTCAAGTGCTGTTGTGACCCTCTGTCTACCTGAGAACTATCTGCTCTATGCTTGCAATTATTTCTATTATACTCTTCCACACACCACATTTCAGCAAAAATGGCTGGACTCAAAATGAAATTTTACTCTTTGAAGCGAGCTTATGTAACTTTTGCTCAACAGTGGCCACTGTGGCCATGAGTAGATGACCTTTGCTAAGCCCCTCCCCTGCTTATTTACCGTTGCTGTGCTATGCCTGTCAACCTCTTTACAATGATAACTGCGGCAGATTTATTAGTGACATATCCATAGCAAATCCATATCCTTTCACATAGAAGTATTCAAAACAACCTATTCTCCTCTTTACCTAAATCATCAGTTTTACTGACTGAAATGACAGCTGTCACTGGCAGAGTTCATTTGCTTCTGCTAGCTAACTAACTAACTAACCTCAAGTGCTTGAAAACTGTCTCTTGCTGAGTTGTTTTTAACCAAGAATGTATCCACTTACATACATGACAATGTATCCATATTAAAACCTGAGTCTAAAGCTACTTGTCCTAGGATTTTAGAAGTGGAAATCATGACAGACTTTGCTGATTTGAATCCCTTAATTCAGTTCTGTTTAAAGAGTGGTAGTCACATACACTCTGGCCACTCACGGTTTCACTAAACTAAATGGTCACATTGCTGTTCAAAGGCACTTCGGTATATACTTACATAAGTGAACACATCACTGTTCAAAGGCACTTCAAAACAGTGTGGTGCAGCTCTGACTCTGTCTTCAGTTCTGCAGTATGTTCAGTCTCTTTCTGGTTCAAGCTGTCACATTTAGTTTAGTACAAATCTATACAAGCACTGCACATAAGATTTATAGTTCAGCACCCAATTGTTTTAGAGAAAGCTATCATTGTGATTGTTTGTGTGACTTTCACAGTGTTTTATTAAGCTTTTAATGAGAAAGTAACATACTCTGAAGTTGACAGCTGTCGGTCACCTTTGAGTAGCCCCACTGCTAAAAGCAACTGATTCAGTCACTGACACTGGCAATTCAGTGTTGTTAGTTAACTCCACTCTTCCACATGTAATGAATACATTTAAAGGCTTTGGGAATGAGGACAAACCACAGAATTTGGCAAACATAACACTGTGTAACTTAAGACGCTTTTCCAGGAGATATAGCTGCATTAGGGACCAGCTCTCACACAGATGTTCCAGTCCTGAAAAAAAGTCTTATGTAGCCTCTAATGCCACAAAATAATGTAGTTAATAATTTTGCTCCTTACTTGCCACTGGAATTAAAGTGACCAGTGTGATTAAGGTGACCACTGCAGGTAGTAAGCAGGTTTGCCAGGTATGCTAACATTAGTAGCGTATGTTAGAGCAGACAAACACACTGTTTAATCCACTCTTTACACTCTTGCTCTTGTGTTTCTGATTGGAAAACAAAAAGAAAAAGAAAATTAGTCCTCCTTACGATAGCCCCATGCACTCTGCTTCATCCTGTGAAGAAGTCCAAAGGCTGACAAACCTGACATGCCTAGTTATGGTTGCTAAGCTATCACTAGACATTTGCCATTCAGGAGAGACACTGAGCAAAAGGTCGATTACAGTGCAACGGTAAATGCTAAACACATGTCATGTAAAATCCCTGGTAATGTCAGTTACAGAATTGCCTGTCTCAGTTTACTGTTTTTAGCTAACATTAGCCACCGTCAGCTATTGGTCATATCAAGTAAGACCGTTGCAGAAAAATTTCTGGGTGAACTGAATTATGCAAGGGTGTTTTATATTCATTAGAAATTCAACCTTACCGATTTGTAAGAGAATGAAGTGCTATTTCCTATTTTAAAAGTTACATTATCTCGCTTAAAGAATCAGTAAGAGGTAGCATTTCTTTTTCAGAACAAGAAAACCCTTTTCTCTGTGTTCTCATAATTGAAATTACTTACTTACTTAATGATGATAAAGACTTGCATTGTATATATAGTACAGTGTCCTTAGTAGTTAGTGTTTTTTGCTATTCACTGAACATCAGTTTAGTTCACTACAGGGATGTACTAAGATGCATGATGAATTTTGAAATATACTAATATCTCATATCCTTCTGTTAAACAGCCCTTGGACAACATTATATGGAGGAAGTATATTTAGTTAGTTGACCAAAGTTCTCTGACAGTGTTAAGAATCTGTGTGCAGCTTAGCAGACTGCTGTTGCAGCTGACATGCATTAGCCCTGTGTTAATCACGGACCAAGTATCAGCAGACAATCAGGCCAGGTATAAGTTTAGAATATATCAGTGGAGACAATGAATTACTCAGGAATGCATTACAGCAATTTCATACTTATCCACTAACTTAAGTTCAGCAAATATTGACTCTTAATTGTACCCATAATCTATGGCTGGATGAACCATAGAGATACTATGATGAACTATGATGTGACACTAGGATGATAATACAATATCCAAATGGAATACAACTACAGGGCAATGCAGGGCCATTATTTTTGTAGTCTTCCAGGTGTTAAGAACAGCAGACATAAGCAACATTTTCATTACTGACTGTTGTTTGAACAATTACTGAGCTATCTTAATCTTTAAAGGTTACAGATAAAGAAACAATCTTGGGAGTGCAGCACAATGGTGACAAAACAGTAATAGTTTTGACACAATGTAGTGGGTTTTGAAAGGTTTCATGAGCCTAACAGGAGAATTTTCTAAACCTAAAAAGAAACATGGCAAATCAACATATTAAGATAAGGTGTAACAATCATCAGGACTGGAGATATGCAGTTTCCACTGGATGATGAGGTCTAGCAACCAACAAGGATAAAGGGAAAATAATAGCAAGCAAAAGTAAGAACTTTCAATACATCTAAATATGTAATACATAATGTTCTGAAGTAGTTGGCTCAGTACTGTCCTGCATTACTAATGTACAATGCCTTAAAGTGAAACTGTTGTACTTCTTAAGGCATGGTGTACTTGTTTACATGATATTGTTGGTTATCAAAAACCTGTTAGTTGACTGATAAATGTGGTTTTGTATGTCTAGCTATGATATGCAACTTTTCTCTTTTGCATAGGCCAAGCTTGTCAAAATCCTGCTCAAAGACTTGTGACTCATTTTGATAAACTGCACACCAATTAAAAAATTCTACCCTTAAGGCCCAGTCACAGCAGCAATCACAGCAGCGAAATTTTGGATCGTTCAGTTCATTTCAATTCTGCCGTTAATAACAAGATCCTGTTGCAGAGGCGAAGTATACAGTTTTGACAGTGCTGACCTGCAGACACACACACAGTTCAAAAATTAAGAACCCATTATATCAGCTGTTTCCCAGTCTAATTGTAATTATGAATGGTCACGTTGTGTGAATCACACAAATTTGACTGCAGAACTGTTGGTGCAGTCTGTGTTTATTCACACCAAACAGCCAGTTAGCAGTGGCTAGCACCTGCTCAGATGGACAGAAGATGGACACAAGACACCAGAAACTTGAACACACCTTAATAATTTAGCACAAATTTCCTGGCACTATTTGATTCCCAAAAATACATATCAGTACACTGATATATGTTGACTGTACTGATCCTGTTTGGAACAGTCTTTTGACATACTGGCCTACATTACTACAGTTGTGTGAATGTCGACCACAGAGATGAATACAGTACATTCCAGATACTTGCTGAGAAAGGAACTATTTTGAAACCTGCCAGTACCAGAATGGTTAGTTAATAGCAGACATAAGGTCTGACTGGTTAAAAGTGAATGTGGGGTACATAACAGTTGATACACTTCTCAGATGTTGTCTGCCTTTATTGTTGTTGCAGTATCTTTCTTGTTGAATGGTAGCAGTGACTGAAAATGTATGTGTGTCCTGTTAACAGAAATAAATGACCAAGTACGCATGGAATCCAAAAAATGCTAATGAATTTTACAATATAACTGCAAAGTGAAACATTTTAATGTTCAACACCAGTGTTTTTTAAGTTATTTCTTTTGCAACCAAAGCATGGTTAGGGTTAGGCAACTAGAACATTAAGATTAGAGAGACAAATGGTCATGGTTTTTGGAAAAGGAAATTAACTATTGGATCATCACCAGGCACAGACTCTTGTCTCCAGGAACACACCCACTCCGCACTACATGAAGGGCACGCTACTTCCTGAGTAGGTCTTGAACGTTGGCATTTAATTGTCATGGCTATCAGGGAAGTGGGCCATTCAGGAGTACTTGTAAAGTCTTCTAATAAGACTTTGTATGAAATCTCAGTTTGTACAGATATACATAAACTGTCAAGTACTGAAAGTTGGCATCAGAGGTGCGATCAGATTAATAATCCTGTTGCTTATAGGGTGGTGCAGGAATGAGTCCTAAAACCTGAAAATAAGTTAGCATTTTAGCACTTCCAGTTCCATCGTTTCAAAATATTGTCTGTGGTTAACACAAGGTCAAGACACAGAAAGTACGTCAGAAAATACGCCATTTGTGATTTTTAAAAGCTTTTATGTGTCTTAAAAAAGGTTGCTAACGAGTGGCTAAATGAGACTACAGAGGTTGTGGATGTCATAACGCTGCACACGAGAAGCTAGAAACTATCAGTAACTTTATAAGAACAAAGGCTTTTCTAGAGGAGGTAAGCGGCTAAATCAAATTACAAATTAGAAGCCTGATGATGATGACATGGACGTCATGCGACCCATTCCTTTTTTGTCGAGGGAACCAGAGTGATGCTATGTCATCCCTGCACCACTCTATTCTGTGATCAGATATTTCCTTTGAATAATATTTTTGCCAGTTTTATACATTTTATTGTGGTGAAGTTTTAGTTTTAAACATTGTGGAAAATTACATTGTGTAATGTTTGTAAGCTGTAAAGCTGTTGACCCAGGCATTGGCTAGTTTGGCAAGCAGCCATTCTAGTGTCACAGCACCGATGCTGCAGAGTACTGCAATACTCATTCTGCTGGTAGTAGCTACATACACTGAGCACTTTATTAGGAACACCATACTAATATTGGGTTGAGCCTCCCTTTGCTCTCAATTCTTCTTGTCATAGATTATCATGCTTGAAGTAGCCATCAAAAGGTCATAGTAAATTGTGGCCACAAAGTTACACATATGGTCAGCAATGATACCATGTGGCATTCAAACAATAACTGGTATTAAGTGGACATTCATTCACATCATTATACCACCAGCAGCAGCCTGGACTGTTGACATAAGGCAGGTTGGTTTGCTGTTGAGACCAAATTCTGCATGACTCAATAGAAATCCAGATCCATCAGACCAGGCCATGTTTCCAGACTTCGGCTGTCCAGTTTTGGTGAGCCTGTGTCCACTGCAGCCTCAGATTTCTGTTCTTGGCTGACAGGAGTGGAACCTGTCATGGTCCTCTGCTGTTGTAGTCCATCCACCTCAAGGTTCAACATATTCATTCTGAGATGCTTCTCTGCTCACTACAGTGAGCCGGTCTGATTACACTTTTTCTTCATTCTGATGTTTGATGTGAACATTGACTGAAGCTCATGACCTGTATCTGCAGGATGTTATGCACTGAACTGCTGCCACATGCTTGGCTGATTGGAAAGTTGCATGAATGAAAAGGTGTACAGGTGTTCCTTATAAATTGCTTGGTAACTGTTTATTTTAGTTGTTATGCAGTATGAAAAGTTGCATACTTAGCTTTAAATCTGTCCATGCAGGCGTTTAAACACTGCCCCCTCAACAGTAGAGGTAGAGAAATTGAAACCTTTTGGTTCATTTGTCAATACTGGAAGTACAGTATGTTGATGGTCCACTAAGCTGTTTCTTAGTGCTCCATATATTCTTTAATTTGATCTCCTTTTTACACCAGATCATTCTACTGCTGTGTGGTTTCCATAATTTCAAGACTCAGAATTATGTATTTAGTTTCCTGAGAACATTTTCAGGTTTAGTTTTAAAGGATATATTCTACATGAATTAAGTTTGAGTCAGTTGACATTACATGATATACCAATTAGTAGGCTTTATTTTTCTTGCATCATTAGATCATCCTCTAAGATTTCATTGCCATATATAATGGATTCTTAAGTATAATTTCAACTTTAAGGAATGTTGTATCCACAGTATAGATGTTGCTTGAAGCCTTTAAAATGTAAATGTAGAACTGAAAAATGTATGACTGAATCGAAACAAACTCTGGGAAAGTATAATGTTTACCCTTTGAGATGTTGGCGGGACTGACATAATACAACATGTAATGTGTCTTACTACTTTTACAACACTGCTAATGAAATAAATACACTCATAAAAGACTGTGCATGCTCAGTAAATGTACTCAAACTATTGGTGGGTGTGTGCACATCTGTATGACCTGCTAATGATTGTATCAATGGATTTTTGGATAATTCTGAATCTGTAAGCCTTTACTTTTCACTGTGACACTAAAGGAAATTACCACATTTTAGTTTTTTCATTGTCTACTGATGGACTTTTCCTTTATTCAGCAAATGGATTTATTCTGTCTTTCTTGATATAGTGTGACTTTTCTAGTATTAATTTAAAGCTACATTAAGGTATGTTATAGTTTCTCTAAAAATATTAAATGCATCAAAAGTGAAATGTCTACATTTGAATATGTATAATACAGTTGTCTTTTGGTAAGAATGATTTATCCATAAGTTTCCTCTTGTCTAGTTTGTCTTTGGTGAAGGTCCTTTGGAGTCTGAAGGGTATGTACATAACATCACCTTATGTGGGAGTCACCACTGCCACTCCCCATGTAGTGAACATCTGGTCCACTCTCTACCTTACACTACAGGTTGCTCAATCCACCTACTGTGGCTGAAAGGTACAGGGAGCTCAAAATTGTGAATTTGTAGTTTAATATGGGTTAAATATGTATGTTGTGTTGCCACCAGCACTTAGAAATGTCACCAGTGGCTTTAAATTGCTTTTGTTATTTCTATACCTACAGTAAATGTCATAATCTTTATTTTATCTTACTTTATCTGGTTTGACAGGAGGTCACTGCTCAACTTCTCTGACAGTGCAGGGCTACTACAGGTCACATTTTTCATCACTTATTTCAAGTAACAAAGAAAAAGCACACATTTCATTCAGAAGCAGATACAAAACAAACTGAGCGAGTACACTGTTTACTATAGGATGCAGTATTGTGAGTCTTGTCAGAGTTAAGTGGAGTTTTTGGTTATTGATAATCCATCAGTGTTCAGCATACATAGTTTACAATTGAGCTGCCATATGGTGTTGTCAGTTGTGGGTATTGGTGGCTCATCCCAATCTCATATACAGTTTATGGCTATGAGATTTTACTGCTGCTCTTATACTGTGTGCCTTGCTATACATTGCCATAACAATCTACAATACAAGCACTTTTTCTCTGCATATACTCTCTTGTCGCTGGGAACAATTAGGAAAAGACGTTATGTGAACACACATCACAGGATGAGGAGCTCAGGCATTGAGAAAGAACTTCCTCATGTTGACAGGAGCTAGTTGACATGGTTTGAGCATCTCTTTACGATACCTCCTGGTCAGCTTTCTTTAAAGATTTTCTGGATATGTCCATCTGGGAGGGAACCTTGTGGCAGACCCAGTGACAGTCCTGGGAGGTTGCCTCTTGATCCTCTGGTTCCTGAGGAACTGCGGAGAGTGATGAGGTACATATGGGCTACCCTGCTTTCATCTGCTGCCACCGTCACCCAGACTCACATCAGTGGCAGACAGTGGATGAAAGGTTGACATGCTGATAAGCATGTATCACAATGTATCACAATAGCAAGTTGAAAAAAGCTCAGCTGGCTGCCATTGTGTTTACTGTGGCTACACTGGTTGTAGCTACAGCAAGAATTTGTTGTCTGAAAGTATCTGAAGTGCTCTATTGTTGCATTTTTCCTGTAAGTAACAGGGAAGGTGCAGTAAATACTGATAAGGCTGAGGAGTGCCTTGCTTTTTTTTTTTTTTTTTTTTTTTTTTAAGTCAAGCATTCAGCCAGGCAGGTTCTGATTGGTTGGAGTCGGAGCAGGAAGGAACAAATGTTGTCAGCAAGGAAGTCAAGAAAGGCAGACATGCATGTGTATATCTGCTCCAAACACACAAATTGTTTATAGTTGTTAACCACACACTTACAGAATTTTGTAGATTAAACTACCTGTCTCCTCTGTCGTAGATTTGCTGTTCAGCAATATATTGGACATGGCATTTACAAGCATAGGTTGCAAGAAACTGTGCCCATCATGTTGAAAACCTATTTATGTGCAATTGTACTGTCAATTCATTAACTGTAGCTGGTTAACTTTACTTTCAAGTTACGCCTGTTAACTAAAATGTATTTTGTCACAACATTCAAAAGCTTTCACTCTGCTGGCTGCAACCTCACTGAATGCTTGTGCCACTGAGTATGCTCACACTGTGTTAGTTATTTGTGTTGTGGCATTTCTACGGTTTTGTAGCATTAGTCACTCTGATCAGCAGTCAGTGAGTGTTTCAATAGTCAATATGTATCCTTTGGAGGAATGAAGGCTAAACCTATTCCCCCAGAGCCAAGGATGATAAACAGAGGATTCCAGTTCCCCCTGATACCTTCTCAGAGGATAAAACTAATGATGAGTTGACATATAAACCTCTCCATATTAATATGATGTCAGGTTCATCCTACACAACAAGCCCTAAGTGATTCTTATTTAGCTCAGTAGACTAATGTTAGAGCAGATGTGACACCTCATCCTACTGATGGCGTCATCTGTGTGTGAAATAAACCATAACATATTCTGTGTGGTCCTTTCAAAAATTATGATGGTAAATCCATGGGTGATATGAGTATGTTCCCTCCCTTTTTTAATAAAAGCAAAACTACAGCAGTTACCCCAGCAGTCAGTATTAATACATTTACATGCTTGCAGGACAGGGTATCATGTTTTCTGCCAGCCAGTATGGTGGCAGTTAGAGGCCAAAGGACCTCAATCCAACCTTAATCCTGAAAGGCTGTAATGTGTCAGCGTATTTGAATTCATGTGTGGCAGTTATTTTGTATTGACAGAGCCCGCAGAGAGTTTGTTGCTGACTATTTATCTTATCCCTCCAGTCTCCGGTGCTAAAGACCCAGACAATCACCATCTCAGATGTCACCAACTCCCTGAGAGGAACTGTGACCTACAAGGACATGCCCCTAGTTCACACTGAGACCAAGACCATTACATACGAATCAGCACAGGTGAGGGGAATTCTGGGAATTGCACACAAACTTATAACTTTCACAAAACATATTTAGCTCTGATTAAATTCAATTCTAAATCAAAATTTTGTAACTTTGTATGCAGATTTTTTTTTAAAGCTGTATTGCTACACATGTTGACATACAGAATGTTCACTGTAGGGGTCTGGCCCAGCCTGAAATTTTGACCTTTACCCAATAGGCATTACATATGTTTTTGTTGTTGTTGTTGTTGTTTGTCTTTTTTTTTTTTTACATATCCATGGCTCCTTTCAGTTTGTTGAAAAAGCCCCTTGATATTGGCTCAATAAAATTGAACAGACTTGGTAAGATTTAGTTACAATGCTTTACTGGTGCATACAGTATGAACAAACCAATTTGCAGTCAGTTAAGTAATCACAAACTAGTTTCCCTGCACCTTGGTGGTCTGTGTCTAAGGAAGTAGAACTGGTGCAACAGGCAAATTGGTAAGAGCTTTTCAAAGTACTGCGATGTAAATGCAGCCATTTACCATTCCCCTTTAACCTGGACTCTTTGGATGTCCTGACGTACTGAGGCCCCACAGCAGTTGCCCTGCTTTGTTAGTAATCCAGCCTTACTTATTTGTATTTTCTATAAGGTTTCAAATTTACAATTCAGTCAACAATAACCATCCATGCATTGATAGCTTATTTTTAGAAATAAAAACATTTTAATTGACAATAAAGCCAACGTTCTCAAATACTAAAGTATTTTCAAAACAACCAGTCACATAACTTAATCTTGATAAAAGAAAGTTAGAGACATATTTGGTTAGTAACAAAAAAAGACCTGAGGTTCAATATCCAGCTCCAACGTCTTATAATTGCACAAATTATAAACAAGATCAGAGATAGCTGAGTGTGTTTAAACTGATTAACCTGTCTAACACTTAAAAGGTGTCTCTCCCACAGCCGGTGGACAACCTGGCAGAGAGGGACTCAGGAGTGCTGCTGAGTGCCCAAACCATCACCTCTGAGACCATCAGCACCACCACAACCACCCAGATCACCAAGGTCTGCTTACTTCATTAATAGTCCCACAGTCAGTCAATACAGATCAGCACAGTACCACTACGCTGTGATGGACTTAAATAGTGAGACGTCAAGGGTCAATATCACTGGTGCAAGGGACTGAAAGTCTCTGCTTTCAGTTGATGATGAATGACCCTTGACGTCACACTATTTAAGTATCTGATGGAGGGTAACCGAGCCTGGCACCTCTTCCTATCAAAATCAGGAATACTTTTTGTTGTTTTTAATGTGGGCTGGTTTGAGTATTTCTGCCAATCTCCTGGGATTTTCATGCACAACAGTCCCCAGAGTTACTTAAAATGCTGCCAAAACCATCCAGTAAACAGCAGTCATACTGAGAGAAATGCCTTGTTGATGAGAAAGGTTAGCAGAGCATGGCCACACTGGTTGGAGTTGAGAAAAAGGCTACAGTAACTCAGATAACCACTCTTTACAACTGTGCAGAAAAACATCTCAGAATGAACAACACATCCAGCCATGAGGCGTATGAGTTACAGTAGTAGAAAACCACATCAGGTTCCACTCATCAGCTAAGAACTGACCTGATGGCTCTGGATTTCTGCTGAGGCAGCAGGTGGTAGAGTCAGAATTTGGTTCAACAGCATGAATCCATTGATTCTTGTGTCAGCAGTCCAGTCCAGTCCAGCAGTCAGTGGTGGTGGTGTAATGATGTGCGGAGTGTTTTCTTGACACACTTTGGGCCACTTAATACCAATTAGTCATTGTTTGAATGCACCAGCCTATCTGAGTGTTCATCCCTTTATGGCCACAGTTTACCATCTAATGGCCACTTCCAGCAGGATAATGCTCCATGTCACAAACTGGTTTCATGAACATGACAGTGAGTTCAGTGAACTTCAGTGGTCTCTCCAGTCAGTAGATCTGAATCCAGTAGAACACCTTTGTGATGTGGTAGAACAGGAGATTGGCAGCATCAATGTGCAGCTGACAAATCTGTAGAAATGATGTGATGCAGTCAAATCAACATGGAGCAGAATCTCAGAGGAAAGTTTCCAACATCTGGTGGAATCCATCCTGTATTGAGAACAACAGGAGGCCCTGCACAGTATTAGTAAGGTGCTCCTAATAAAGTGCTCAGTGAGTGTATTTTAGGTTTAGCATGACCTACACTTACTGAGGTCTGTACAAAGATGTACAGAGACTCCAGAAGTTACAATTATCAGAACTAACAATTATCAGGTTTAGAAGTTTAGTTCAGTTTAGTTCAGTATCAAAATAATCCACTGATAGCTGTCCGTCCATGGCAACATTAGACTTTCTGTTTATAGAAATGTATGTATACTCTCAAATGTCCCTTTGCTTTACAGTTTATGCATGTCTTGTAAACATCCATGTTTCCATGCATCACTGTGTATCACATTATTTCTAAACTAGTATTTCTAATCTATCTAGTCCTCTATTAAGAAAGGACACTGCATTTTATTTACAGGGTTTTCAGTTTTTCTTAGATCATACTCAGCCTGTTTCATCTCTCTATTATAGACGGTGAAAGGAGGGATCTCTGAGACTCGCATTGAGAAGAGAATCGTCATCACTGGAGACACTGAAATTGATCATGACAAGGTGAGAAATGTAAATGATGGAAGAGGAGAAGTGCTTTTTTTCATGTTTCACTGTTCACACTAAATCATGCTGTAATAATGTTGTTTTCCTCAAAGGTCTGTAGTAAGCAAGTGGCATAATTGTGTGTTGGCTCATTTATTGAAATGCGCGTATCCGTTAGAATGAGCCGGAATTATTTCTAGGCTTAATTTGCCTCATAGAGCAATTGTGCTCCTATATTAAGTAGATCTGTTCTGCGTGGAAGTCATTTTAATTAAACTCATAAATCGCATTCTTCTGAACAAACCTGGAATGCTGTCCTTTGATCACTACTCAGGCTTTGGCCCAGGCCATTAAAGAAGCAAAAGAGCAGCACCCAGATATGTCTGTTACCAAAGTGGTTGTACACCAGGAAACAGAGATCAGCCCAGAGTAAGATAGACTGCGCTTTTGGAAGGTGAGTGCACACCCTGAACCCTCCTTCACCCATCCCTTACCATTCTGACTGGTCTGACTGAAACTCTGACACGATCATGCAGACAGAGGAAAACAGATAGAAGATCACATTCCCTTACCCTTACCAAATCTGTGGCTGGATGTATTCTTAAACCACAAAGCACCAAGAACCAAATTTACTAAGGCTTTCGTGCCAGATGCAACACATTCTTCCCCAAACACAATGCGCTGTATTTATCAAACTAATGTAGCAAACTGGAGTCACAGTTTTCATGTCATTTTTGTGTTTGCAATGTGTACCTCTCAGCACTGTGCATATATGGATTTTGAATAACAGAATTTAGCCAGCATGAGCCACATTTTTAAAGATATTTAAATGTGCATTTGGCTGCATTTACTGCAGTAACATCCATATCCACTTTGTCCAGTCTGGGCTGCTGGACCTGATGCTTGTTCCCCATCTCCCTCTAGTTTGAGTAAGAGTTTTTTTCAAGTGATATTGGACCACATGGAATCAAGATAATTAATATCAATTTTCTCAGCTTTGTGATCAAGAACCTACCTGGACATGATGAGCTGCTGTCTTAGTAAACCACACACTGAATACATGCAGGTTGCTGTTCTCATGGAACTCATGGAAAACTGTAGCACTCATTTGCACAATCCCATTTCTTGGTAAATTTGGCCCTGACAGTTCTGCTTTAGAGGAAGCCAAATAGCAACATTTCACTGAAGTGGTTAAATACATTACATTGTACATGAATCATTATGAACCACTGAACATATGCTGGAAGCCACGACTGTAATTACACCAGCAAAACAATCCTGGCTAGACCAAGTAAAATGATGTAAACATGGCAATGGTGATAATCATGGCAAAGTAACATTACATAGCTCTTTATTATGACTCTGTTGATATTTAGTCACTGCTAAACATTCTGCTGTATTACACAAGTACATGTATGGATGTGGAGTGTGTTGTAAGAGTTTGGTTAAGTCTGTTTCAACATGAAACAAGATGTCTCAGCAGTATGAGGTATGTTAAGTAATGGTGCCCATGAGGCTTTAATTGTGGCCTTGTTTATGTGATGTTAAAGGGTCCAGGCTGGGGATCTGGTGTTGTTTAGCTGACTGACAGCCTGGTATGTAAACACAGTGGCCCTACCTCCCAATCAGTCTATGCAGTGATTGGGCTGTGGGCCTTTCAAGCCCTCAGTGCAGTCTGACCGACCATCAAGGCATGTAGATGAGCATAGCTAACACAAAGCTTCCAAAATAAAAGTAGTACAAGTAATGGTAATAGTAGTCTTGTAACAGCCTGTGTAATCCAGCAGTGGAGAAAAACAATAGAGGCCTACAGACCTGTTCCCGTGTACTACAACTGCTGCTGTGTAACCAAATTTAGCTTTAATATTATTTTGGTAATAAAGCAACCGTTTACATTTCACATTTGTAGGTTTATCTTTCCAATTTCAAAATATCACCGACAAGAGGTCAAAGTGTGTATATAATGTATTGGGAAAAGTCAACCTGTTAACAGTGTCACTTACATAGCTTGTTAGCAGTGGAGGTCATTAGGCCAGAGCTACTGTAAAGATAGCACAGGTTGGTGGAATTTATTGAAACGCCTCATGCAATAATATAGTTTACACACACAGGGTGTAATTAGCTGCCTTCACCCAAAGCATAAATCTTCACTTCCATTAACCAGGAAGCTGGCTTTTGTGTGTCCATGTTGAGAAACTTCTAGGATATACTTAAAGTTTACTTAGAAGCTATAAGTTTTCTGAAACCAACTTTGTAAAGAGTAGGAGAGGGGTAGGGATTTAATTAGCCTGTGAGACATTACCGAGAGCTTAAAAGCCCCCATGTACCTCAGCTTTACTGGCATATTCAGTCAACTTCAATGTGTTTACATCAGAGTAAAGCCCAAGAGCAACCTCATTCCCCAACCATAACCATGACATCTTATAACTGACTTCAAGTTCTCTATATTCCACTGCTCTGACAGACATGCCCATTACACTGTGGTGTGTGACAGGGGCATTCTATACTTTAATTTAAAATGTCCACCCTACCTAAATAGAAGCTGCAGTGACCTTAAACATTTTACTGCTTTCCCATCTGGTTTTCATAAACAGAAAGTAGACTCATACTGCTTCATTCTTAGGCTTTTCTTGTTGCCACGATGTATCTGTTTTCACAGCTGCCATTATCATTCTAATGTATTTGCCCTGTATTAGCATCACTATACTGCTCAGCTATAGAGTCGAAGGCAATGTTAATGTTGCAAATGAATGCACCATATCAACATAAAAGACATAATGCAAAAAGCATGATTTAAATCTCACTTCAGATTCTGCTGTCAATTTCAGTTAAATTCTCAATTAGTGGCAGATAGCAACTGCAGAGAGCCAAACCTTTATTAGGAACAGTCTTATATTAGAGGCAGGGACAGAGAATATTTTATCATATCTTTGTGAATAGCTGCTCTAATTTGTTGTTACTTAGCACATCCTCATGTTTACCTGTTGCCCTCATAAATTCAGTATAATACATTTTTATAGCATAAATTCCATCAATACCACAACAGTCATGTCATGTGCACTCCTCTTTCACCTTTGCTGAGAAATGGTTTACATTAAAAATCTTTCAGGAACCTTAAGGGTCTTAATTCAGGAAGTGTTGAGTTGCATTGTCAAGAGCTTCACAGAGGTCAAAAAAGCCATTGTAGGGAAGCCATCAGAGTTAAAACAATATTTCTGGTTAAAGGAAAAAGTGTTTTCAGCAGAGCGATGATTATGACATGGTTCTGTTGTTGTGCTGTTGAAATTAGAGCTGTGAAAATGGACCTTTTACTGAATTTACTATGTGAACAATTACAGCACAGGTTATTCCACCACAGCTTTTGACCTGGCCTCCATTTGTTTTGACTGATCACTTTACTACTACTACTACTATTACTACTACGATTTGAGACTACACCTGATCTTCCTTATTTTATTTGAGAAACCATTATTACAATTGTTTACAGTATTTAGTTCATCATCAATTGATCAATTTATATGCATCTTTTTTATTTTCTATTTTTTCTTATTTTTATTCTGGGTGTTACCGTCCTTTTCACTCATGTATCAGATTGTACAGGTGTTTTCATGTGTTGTTATCTGACATATTCAAATTTGCCTGTCAAAATCCACTAAAGATATCTTTCTTGTTTTTTCCTGTCTTTGGTCACCTGTCCATCCCTCCCTCTTTCAATCTACCAATACTTGGACCACACCCCAGACCTCTCGACTGCCCACACTTCTCCCTCCTTACTTGTGTCCCCATCACACCATTTTACCTCAGCACCCCCAGCCATTACACCCAAATGCACTGCCTTTTCGACGTGAACCACCAGACCACATCAGAGGGAACAAGCGTCAACACTGAACTAAGAACTTTAACCTCCATGAGTATGGAGTTCAGCATGAAGGAGACAGAGTCACCAGAAAATTCCCAAGAACCCTCCCAGTATTCCCCACAATCCCCCTCTTGTTCCACGTACTGCCAAAAGATCAACCGCTGGACTGATGAAAATGAAAATATTTTTTAAAAAGACAAAATGAAAATAAAGTACAGCATTTGTGGATTATTCCTCTCCACTTTGTCTGGAGTTTTTAGAAAATTTTCAAGGGCATTTGGTCTTTTAATCTTGAGATTACTGGTACTTTATTTTTCTACAGTTTTTCTTACCATCAGAATTGGTTATCAGTACCTTGGAGGTCAAGTGTTTTTTTAACAATGTGTTCCAAAAAGCATTAACAAAAGGGATTGTGGGTGATTTTTCTTGGGATTGTACACACTGGGAGTTGAGGATCCCTATCAAATTTTACCACGAGTTTGGTCTCATTTCTTGTACAGTAAATATTTTATTTTCCCTCTCAATGTGAAAAAATATTTTTTCAATTCATGTATAAAAAAAGATTGATTTTACCAAAAGGGGGTACAATCACTCCTTTCACCTTATTTAAAGTTCTGACTTAATCATTTGTTGAGTGATTTTTACATCTTTTGATTGTTTTAGTTGTTCTTGTTCTTATTGTTGTTATAGTGCTTGTGTCACTAGAACAGGGCTTTATTAGGACCAAGGAGACAGCAGTCTAATGAAATGATCTTTTCTTTATTTATTCCCACCTCTGTCTTCTTTTTGTGTGTTTTGCATTTTAGATATACTCAGCACGGTTGTATGTATGATTTTGTATTGAGATCATTCCAGTCAGCAGATCCAGTTGCAGTTATTTCTACTATTTCATAACAGCATCTACAGTATTTCTGCATATGTTTCACTTTCTGCTTTTCTACTAAATGGGCAGTGTGCACTCACCCAGAGTGAGGGAATTCAAATGGCAGTGAATTCAAACATGAGAAAGATTAACTAGTTAAAATTAAGACTCTGTTTGGTTGGTACTTAAGTAGTTGAAAAGATAAGCACAGGATGATAGTTAACACACACTAAAATACATAAATACTGAATTCTGAAACATATACCTGTCCATGTATGTTACCATCAAAGGGTTATCAGATGAACAGCACATGTTGTTTATTTCTTTCTGTTTACATAGTTGATTGCTTTTGATTGGATGGCACTGATGTTTCTTAGCACACTGTGTAGGAAATTCTAAAATCTATAATCCTGAATTTACAGTGGTGCTGCCTGATTTAGTGCATCACTTAAAACCATGAGTTAGAACAACCTGATCAAAGCAGCAAAGGAATTACCAACACCATGAAAACATGACCAGTAGCTGTAAACTTAAATTATTCTTTAACAGTCTGTCTTGATCCCATCCATCCATTTTCAATCAAATTGTACCATGAACAGGAATTAGCTGAGGACTAAAAGTTTTCACTTCACACCAGTCTCTTCCACACTGAGTGTAGATGTCATCAGTTAAACCTGCTGTTTATTTATTCACCCAAGTACATTGCTTTATGATAGGAAGTGTAACACAAGTCATGATGTCAGTACAAACAGCAGCATAGCTAGTGATAATTGGAAAAAAAATATATTTTGGGTGAAAAAAATAAAATAAATTACTGATAAAATAACTAATGAAATATAATTGTCAGTGCTAAAACAGAAACACACTCCTTTTTTTGTGGTGCCAGTAAGATCCCTTGCAGCTACCACATGTTCTTCAGAAATTAACACTATTATATAAACTGGAGTGGGTTAGTCATAGTTAGCCAAGCATAGTATTTGAAACCAGTTAAGAAAGCGAATGACATATATAAGACATTACAATCTGCATAAAAATGTACATCACAATGCAGAGGGGCAGATGTGATATCATTTTGGTCCACAGTGAATAGAAGAAGACCCAGAATAGACCCTTGTGGGTCCCCTGTACTAACTTTAAGAGCACCTGTACATCTTGAGTTTCTCTTGAGAAGTTGTTAAAAACCGTTCAATGGACTAAACATCTGAACCTAAAAAGGATAATTTTCTTCAGTTGAATATGATTAGTCAGCAGTGTCAAATGTTTTCAATAGACTTTATAATCGCTCTTTTATAATTGATTTGATAATCTCCAACCTATTACCTTAATCTGAAAACTGGCGTAATGCATGCATGCAAACGCACTGTAATACTACAGTGTTAATATTGCATAAAACCAGAAGGCCAAAGTAAACCTCCTGCTTAGTACACACTGCCCATTCAAATCAGACACATAATTAGTATGGCACATGTTATTTATATTTTGTCAATTTTTAAACACGATGCTTTTATAGAACACAATATTCTGTACAGTCTTCTCAACATGTTGTAGTTCTTTTACTGTGCTGTCATCTTCATCATTGCACTCCCTTTTCTCACTGGAAACAAGCAAGCCAACATTTACAAGTTTTTTCTTAAA
The DNA here is from genome assembly GCF_001640805.2 of Lates calcarifer. NCBI lineage: Eukaryota > Metazoa > Chordata > Actinopteri > Centropomidae > Lates > Lates calcarifer. Next base: position 56,026 of record NW_026117888.1, read on the forward strand.
TGTGAACCCTCACTTTACCATCACAGGAAGACATGTAATAAAAGAGCACCACGCACAAAATAAAAACAGATGTAGACATTGTATTTTTTATTTTGTTCTGTGTCTATGCGGTGTTCTCAGTCCTGGTTATGATTTCACAGTTTCCATTTCCACAGGATAAAACTGTATAAAATGGTTGATTGTGTATATATGTGTAGCTTTCTTAAAAAGGGGAGGGCTCATCCAAAAATCAGAAATCAGGGAAGAGCTGGCATTACTAAAATATGCTGGGGCCCAGAGGAGTCAGCCCTTTTAAGCCACCAGAGTCACCAAGCTTATTCAACTATTGTTGAGAGTTTAGAAATAATTAGATAGAAACAACGACAAAAATGCAGACACAGTAGCCTTTTCATCATATTTAATAATGTAATCCTGGCCCACAATTTTATGACTTTGTGCCAGCAACGGACATGGCATTATGTTTTGGCATTGCCTATCTGCTTTTTTCATTCTGATTAGAATTTGATGGTCAAAAGTCAAGGTCACAGCGACCTGACAAAATGTGTTTTTTTGGCCTCGTGAATGCAGTATCTCAGGAACGTCTCCAGGGAATCCCTCCCTTTGGCACAAACATTCACTTGGACTCAAAATTGCTGATTAGACTTTGGTGGTCAAAGGTCAAAGGTCACAGTGACTGCACAAAACATGTTTTTGACAATAACGCAATAATTCATACACTAATTAACTGGATTCATTGGTGAGGACATACAGCTGCAAGGCAGCCATTCTAGTCAATTTTTAGTTTGTTTGATTTGGAAATTATGTGTTCATACTTAACCTTACATTTTTTGATACAGAGTGCACACATTTTAACATCTGTTATATTATTCATTTGTGTGTGTCAGTGTGATAGGATGGCAGAGTGTAGTGGAGAGAGATGGAGGTGTCAAGCTACAAAATCTGATTCAAATAACAGCATGATTTGTTGACATGCAATGGCTTAAAGTTCTCTGTGCTGGAATGTTGGGGCAGGGCCAGGGTTTCTTTAGATTAGAAAATAGATAATTGTACTGTATGTCTGTGGAAAATATTCTTGCATATATATATAGCAAGAATATGACTGTCTATTTATGTATACAGTCATGAGGAACCCTATATTTTTTACTAATAAAGTAAAACTACTTCATTAATAAAAACCTTTGTGTACATTGTGGCTCAGCAAAGTGTCAGCTCAATGATGCACGTGACCTTACTTTGAAGAAGCATGGCATTGGATAGGCTGTATATTTTGTTTTCATATCATCAACCGTTATATTATAAGAGACTAACTGAGAAACGGGCGTTGAAAAGTTTGAAAGATAAACATGTTGGATATTCTTTATGGCTTTGAAAGTTGTGCTTGGACTTGGACATAATTATCAGACTACAGTTTCCATCTGACGAAAGGGTGAGTAGATTTTTCATTTTTCCAATTCATAGTCAAACTGACCATCAGGACTAGCATGGAAGAAATCAAGGTGGAAAAGTGAGGGGTGCTCTGATATCCCAGATTGTAACTACAAAGGGAAAGACAGTAAGTATGTTGCACATTTTGACAATGAAGCATTCCCAAAGTCTTCCTCAAATATCTAGGTTATTGTGTGAGAGAGTATATTCCAAAGCCAACAAGTTGCTTCAGCTGTCAGAGGTTTGGTCATACAGTCAATACATGTAAGGATAAGATGTGCCAGATGATCTTAGCCATGGGCAGTGTAATTATGTTGTGCAGCCAAAACTCTACAACTGTGGTGACAATCACATGTTAGAGAGTAAACTTACATATAAAGAGGCCATAAACAGAGTGAACCAGAGAGGAGGTAATTATGTGAGAAGCAGAACAGCAAAGCAATCCAACACAGAAATGGTTTCATCTGATGGGAAAGTACTGGTTGATTTGAAGAAGTTGGTCACTTTCATAACAGGGTAGTAAACAGAGATAATAATAGAGATAATTTGGGACAGTTTAGTTAATAGTTATTTCACTGTTGACAAACAATGACATAATGTACACTATAAAATAATTAGTTTAAAAATTACATATATGAGACAATGATTATTATTATTTAAAAAGTGGCAAGGAAGTTCTATACCATACAACAAGAGAGAGTATTATAAGCATCAGCTTTACAATAACTTTACAATAACCATCCAGATAATGTTTATAGATGCTTTACAAAGTATTTATGAACCAAAGTAACAACAAGGTTATCATAATCATTAGACTTAGACTTAGACTTAGACTTAGACGGACTTTATTGATCCCTTTGGGATGACTCCCTCGGGGAAATTACGTTTCCAGCAGCAAATACAGGCAGAAGATGTAAATAAAATAGGAAAGAATATAAATAAAAATAAAAATAGAATTGGATTGAGGATAGGAAAGAATATAAATAGAATTGGATTGAGAGATAAATATGCAGAGTATACTGGACTGTGTGTGGCATTAACATAAATAATAAATATAGATATGCTGAAACTGTATGTTACTTGAGTGTCCAGGTGGGTTATTGCACTTTAAGGGGGGCTACCACTCCCTTCTGTCCTCCATACCCTACTCTCCCTCCTCCTCCCCCCCAAGTGAGGAGTTGTAGAGTGTGATGGCATGGTGGACAAAGGAGTTCAGTCTGTTGGTCCTACACTTGGGCAGGAGCAGTCTTTCACTGAACAGGCTCCTCTGGTTGCTGATGACAGTGTGCAGAGGGTGGCTGGTATTGTCCATGATATCCAGCAGTTTGTCCAGTGTCCTCATCTCTGCCACCGTCACCAGAGAGTCCAACTTCATGCCGACCACAGAGCCGGCCCGCCTGATCAGTTTCTCCAGTCTGTTTGTGTCCTTTTTTGATATGCTGCTCCCCCAGCACACCACAGTGTAAAAGAGGACGCTGGCAACCACAGACTGGTAGAACATCCACAGCAGTTTGCTGCAGACATTAAAAGACCGCAGTCTCCTTAGGAAGTACAGCCTGCTTTGTGTCTTTCCATACAGGTGGCTGGTGTGTGTTGTCCAGTCCAGTTTATTGTCCAACCACAGCCCAAGGTATTTGTAGGAGTCCACAGCCTCCACCTCAGCTCCCTCTAACAGGATTGGTCGCTGTCTTGGTCTGGACCTCCCAAAGTCAATGACCAGCTCCTTCATCTTAGAAGTGTTGAGCTGTAGGTGGTTAGTGTGGCACCATGCAGCAAAGTCCCCCACCAGTCTCCGATACTCCTCCTCTCTGTCATCCCTGATGCACCCAACGATGGCTGTGTCATCGGCGTACTTCTGTATGTGACACAGCTCCGAGTTGTAACAGAAGTCCGAGGTGTACAGGGTGAAGAGAAGAGGGGCCAGCACTGTGCCCTGGGGGGCTCCAGTGCTGCTGACCACAGTGTCAGACGTGATGTCCTTCCAGCCTGACGTACTGTGGCCTGCCAGTGGAGGTAGTCGGAGATCCAGTCCACCAGATAGGGGTCCACTCCCATCCTGCTCAGTTTGTCACGAAGCATAGGGGGCTGGATGGTATTAAAGGCACTGGAGAAGTCCAGGAAGAGAATCCTCACTGTGCCGCTTCCCTTATCCAGGTGGGAGTGGGCTCTGTGTAGCAGGTAGAGGATGGCATCCTCCACACCAACACCTTGCTGGTAAGCCAAACTGCAGGCGGTCCTGGGCATGTTGCACCTGGGGTCTGAGGAGGGCTAAGGAAGAGCCGCTCCAACGTCTTCATCAGGTGTGAAGTGGAGTGCCACGGTCGGAAGTCATTCAGCTCGCTGGGCTGGTTCTTCTTCGGAACTGGAACGATGCAGGATGTCTTCCAGAGGGTGGGCACTCTCCCTAGCTGCAGGCTAAGGTTGAAGATCCGTTGTAGTGGTTCCCCCAGTTCTGTAGTGCATGTCTTCAGCAGTCTTGGACACACTTTGTCCGGGCCTGCTGCTTTCCTGGGCCGGAGCTTCCTCAGCTGTCCTCTGACCTGGTCTGTGGTGATATGAGGCGGAGACTGTGATGGGGTGGGGGAGGAGGAGGGGGGTGTTGTGGTGTCTGTGGGGAGGTGTGTAGAGGGAAGAAGGAGAGATGGCTGCGGTGAGGGTGGGGGTGGGGGGGACAAGGGCTGGTTGAACCTGTTGAAGAAGTCATTCAGTTCGTTCGCCCTCTCCATTGTCCCCCTGTGGCTCTGGTCTTTGTGTTGTGACCTGAGATGGTCTTCACACCTTGCCAGACCTCCCTCATGTTGTTTTCCCTCAGCTTCTGCTCCACCTTTCTCCTGTAGCTGTCCTTAGCTTCCCTCACACAATGTTTCACCTCCTGCTGTGCTGCCTTCATGGCCTCCCTGTCTCTGCTCCTGAAGGCAGCCTGCAACAGGCAGCTGCAACTTTATAACACCCAACCCAAATAATGTTTATAGATGGTTTCCAAACTAATTATTAACCATTTGTAACGACCTGATGCATCTATCCATGATGATTTCTTATAGGTTTACAAATCATTTAGTTATCATTTACACATACTATT